>NC_056735.1:280895500-281073000 GCF_019279795.1 Protopterus annectens | reverse complement strand
GGAGCTGACAACATGCCCTGCAAAATAGCCGTGGCAAAACCAGCCCTAGATTTAGAGTAGAGAGGAAGGTGGTAATGCTTAGAGAAAGTATGCACTGAACTCCAAGTAGCTGCCTCCAAAATATCCTTAGTTGCCACCCCCCTTAGAAATGCTGTAGAAGTGGCAGTAGCCCTAGTGGAATGAGGCCTAATCCCAGCTGGAATCTCCTTGCCATGATGGGAATAACAGAATGCAATGCAAAACCCAATCCACTTAGAAATAGTTTGTTTTGACACAGGCTTGCCCTGAGAACTCAAAGCAAAAGAAACAAACAACTGCTGAGACTGCCTAAAATCCTTAGTCCTGCTTAAATAATAGTGCAACTGCCTGTGTACATCTAAAGTGTGCAAAATCTTTTCCCCCTTATTTTGGGGATCTGCATAAAAAGTAGGCAAATGAATAGTTTGGTTTAAAGCCACACTAGAGACCACCTTAGGCATAAAGGAAGGATTAGTACGTAATGATACCCTATCCTTATGGAAAATCAAAAAAGGCTCAACCGCCATAAGGGCCTGCAATTCAGAAACCCTTCTTGCAGAAGTAATGGCCAACAAAAAAGCAGTCTTCCATGACAAGTATTTCAATTCAGCAGTAGCCGCAGGCTCAAAAGGTTGTAGAGTAAGTTTCTCCAACACAAAATTGAGGTCCCAAGCAGGAGTAGGAGCTCTACGTGGGGGTCTTATATTCTTTTCCCCTCTAAGAAATTGCTTGAACAAAGGATGAGAAAACAATGGTGGGTCACAATCATAGTGAGCTGAAATCACTGCAGCATGAATCTTAATGGAAGAGAAAGACAAACCTTTGTCCAATAACTCAGTAAGATATTGAAGAGCCACACTCAAATTAGGCTCAGAAACATCCAAATCCTTTGCTGCACTCCAAAATAAAAATCTCTTCCATTTTTCTGCGTACACTTTCCTTGTACTAGGTCTTCTGGCTTCCATAATCACATTCAAAACTTGTTGAGGAAGTTGAGACCTACTGTGGTTCAAAACAGAATATGCCAAGCTGTCAGATGAAGAGAGTGAAGCTTGACATTGAGTAGATGACTGTCCCTCTGAGACAATAGGTGTGGAATCAAAGGTAAAGGCCATGGAGGCTTCTTTACCAGACTCCTCAGTAATGGGTACCAGTGTTGCCGAGGCCAATCTGGAGCTATTAAAATCATCCTTGGCTTGTCTTGTCTGACCTTTAGGAGTACCTTTGGGAGGAGAGGCAGAGGAGGAAAAGCATACACATGAAGAGTCTTCCAACTGAAAGAAAGAGCATCCAATTTCCAAGCTGTGTGATGAAACCTTTTCGTGCAAAACTTTGGCAGCTGGTGGTTTAGTGGAGAAGCGAACAGATCTATGTCTGGAGTTCCCCATGACACTGTCAATTTTTGAAATACATGAAGATCCAGTTTCCACTCGTGGGGATCCATGATTTGTCTGCTTAACACATCTGCTAAGGAGTTTTGTGCTCCTGGCAGAAACCTTGCCTGAAGATTTAGTTGCAAGCTGAGCGCAGTCTCCCACAAAATCATTGCTTGCCTGCATAGAGGATAAGAATGTGTTCCCCCTTGTTTGTTGATGTACCACATGACAGTTGTGTTGTCTGTTAGAATCAACACCTGCCCTGGAAGAAGTAACTCCTTGAAAGCCATTAATGCAAACTGGACTGCTAACATCTCCTTCATGTTGATATGTAGATGCTGTAGTCTGGCAGGCCACTTGTCTTGTATCCATTTTCCATCCAGATGAGCTCCCCAAGCTATGTCTGAGGCATCTGTCGTTAGAATCTGACTCGCCTCTGGCCGGTTCACAGAGAGTCCCTTGTTTAGGTGACATTCCTGAGCCCACCACAAAAATTCCTTTCGAATGCAAGGTATTATTTGAATGACAGTGTCCAAATCCTGGCAGTGCTGTGTCCATACATTTTTGAGATACCATTGTAGCTTCCTCATATGCAGTTTGGCATTGGGAAGCACCAGAATACAAGATGCCATGAACCCTAAGGCTTGAAGGACTGTCCTTGCAGTCAGCCCGGACTGAAGAGATAATTGATGGAAGTAATGGGAAAGATTCTTTTGTTTGTCCGGGGTTAAAAAGGCCATCTGGGTTGCTGTATTCAGTCTTACACCCAGAAAGCACATGTCTTGAGAGGGTACTAGACTGGACTTTATTTCGTTCACAGAATACCCCAGGCATCTTAGCACTGCTATCACATATTCCAAATGCTGAAGAAGCTCGTCCTTTTCTTGAGCCAGAATCAGGCAGTCGTCCAAGTAAGGATAGATTTGTATTCCTTTTAGCCTGAAGTAAGCTATCACTGGAGCCAGAACTTTTGTGAATACTCTGGGCGCAGTAGATAAGCCAAAGGGCAATGCAGAGAACTGATAATGTGAATTCCCAGCTCGAAAACGCAGATACTTCCTGCAACTGAGTCTGATAGGCACATGAAGGTAAGCCTCCTTGAGATCTAAAGTTACCATCCAGTGATCCTTGCCCAGCAGAGGTAAAAGCTGTTGTAACGTCAACATTTTGAACTTGGGAATGTCCAGATAAGTGTTGAGGATAGACAAATCCAAAATTGGTCTCCACGTGTTCCCCTTTTTTGGTACTAGGAACAGGCGAGAATAAAATCCTAGGCCCCTTTCTGGCACAGGAACCGGCTGAATGGCCCCTATTTGGAGTAACAGAGAAATTTGCTTGTGAGCCTCTTTTCTTTGTAGAGGAGGAATGTCTGGCATGCCTTTGTAAGGAGGCAAGGTATGGAAATAAAACCTGTAACCGTGGTGAATGATATCCAAAACCCATCTGTCTTGGGTAATCAAACTCCAATTTTCTTTGAAAAGTGCCAACCTTCCTCCCAAAGGTGCTGCCAGACGCGAAGGCTCTGGCAGCTGAAAAGGCAGGTCATTGGGTCTGTTTACGAAAGGACTGACCCCTGCCCTCACCAGAAGATTGAGCAGGTGAACTCCCTGTTCTAGGCCTAAAAGAACTTTGAGCTCTGCCCCTACCACGTCTAGACCTACCCCTAGACTGGGAATCATAAGAAGGATATGTCCACCCCTTAGTAGGCCAATTTCTACTAAACTTTGGAGGCTGAACCTGCAAAAAATCTTTAACAGTCTGCATAGACTTAGCCTTGTCCTCCATTTTCTTTAAAACTGCTTCCACAGGTGAACCAAACAACACATCAGATTGTAAAGGAGCATCTAAAATCCTTGTCTTTACATGCTCTGCTAAATTCTGGTCTCTCAGCCATGCGTGCCTGCGAAGAACAGAACCAGTGGCTGCCACCCTTGAAGAGGCCTGTACAGCATCAAAACCACATTGCAAGGAATGCTTACCCACCTGTTCAGAAACATGAACTAAATCCTGTAACTCTTTACACTCAATACCTTCCGCCAGAGCATCTACCTTAGACTTCAATTGAGAAAGGAGATAATTTTGGTATTTTAACATGTGAAACTGGCAATTCAAAGCCCTCATGGCTAAAGTGGAAGAAGTGTACACCTTCTTTCCCCATCTATCCAAAGCCCTTGCCTCTTTATCAGGAGGAACAGGATTTTTAACAACAGAAGCCTTAACACTTTTTGGGCCCTGAGAAACAGTTTCTGGGTCTGCCCTAGGACTCTTAAAAAGATACTTATGCGCTTCAGGCACCCTATAATACCTATCCGGTTTAACTGGGGCAGGAGGCAAAGAATCAGGGTTCAGGGAAGCCTCTGCAAAAACATCTTCAACCACATCCAGAACAGGAGGAATAGCTAAAGGCCTATGCTGGGGTAGAAACAAAAATTCCCTAAGCCTTTTCCTGGAATCTGAGAAATCTTGACCTTCCCATTTAAAATGCTCTCTCATGGAATGAAGAGTCTCTGAAAAAGAAAAATCCTCAGGAGGAGAAGCCGAAGGAGTAGAATCATCTACATCAGAATCAGAATAAGGAGGATATTCCTGCAAGTCTTCAGCCGAAGACTCAGAAGCCTCCGAGCACTGCTCAAAACTCTCAAGCTCAGGTTCCACCCTAGGCCTCTTATCAGGAGGGGGCATAGAACCTCTAATCATAGTAATCAAATCTTCAGCCATTTTAAGCATATGTTTCTTAGGCAGAGACCCTGAAGTACTAGGGGAGACCCCCACAGAAGTTAATCCTGGCCTGCCTCTCGAAGAAGCCTTGGAAACAGAAGGGGAGGGCCTAACCACCTTAGGAAGGGAGGGGAGAACAGCTACCTGAGAAGCCCCTTCAGCCTGGCCTACCTCCTGAGAGGAAACATCTTGTAACAGTAAAGTCTCTCCCTGAGAATCCAAAGGCACTTCTGGCAGCACCTCCGGCTCCACCGAGCCCACTAAAGAACCGACGTCCGGGACAGACGGTTCTTCCAACCTAGGCTTTGCTGCTTTATCCTTGCGCTTTTTAGAAGAAGCAGGCGTCGGAGCATCCGATGGCATTTTATAATTACAACGCTTCCCAAAAACTAACCTGGCACAATCTAATCTTCTCTTTATAGTGCGTTTGTTAAATCTAGCACAAGAGCGACATCCAACAACGTCGTGCTCAGGCCCTAAGCAAGGTATACACAAAGTATGGTAATCCCTATGAGGTATCTGTTTCCCACAAGAAATACAGTTATTCACTTTTTCTGACATCCGGTAAAATACTGAGGCAAGAAAAAACCAAAATATTCCCCAACGGGGTACTTAGCCAACTTTGATTCGGTCTGAAACTCCGACTTCAGAAAATTTCAGAACGCCAACCTGCACTCGCAAAATTGCTTCTGCATCGGACCATGCGGCAAAAAAGACTGAGGATATGACGTCGGTCATGCGCATTTGTACCCTGACGTCCTGACGTCAGACTAATGCGCCTTGACCGACGTCAGCCTTATACTTTGGTATTCGGGCCGACTGGGACAGCGGACTACCCAAGTGTTAGGACTGCAGCAATGTGAGATGAAGAACATCATTACATTTCTGTAATCTAGTAAACCAGCTTTCTTGCATACCAGTAAAGAAACCTTTTTGCATGCAATAAATAAGATGGACAGTTCATAGGTAGGTACTAGGCTATCGGCCCAAGGGCCTACGTAAGCCTAGCCAGCAAGGTTCCATAGCTTAATATCAACAAACTGGAAGAAGAGTTTTTGTCATTCTAATGCAGTCACAACTTTTCAACACCTGGTCACTAGCATCTGTTTCACCTGCTTTCCTCTTAATCTGGACAACAGCACCTGGATTGATCCTTGGACTGCCACTAGGTGTGTGTGTGTATGTGTGTGTGTGTGTGTGTGTGTGTGTGTGTGTGTGTGTGTGTGTGTGTGTGTGGCATCGTGTTATCATAATACCTTTGTGCATGGTTGTTTGCAAGTGTAGTTTCCCTGCTTTTTCTTTGGGGGGCTACCATGCCAAATTATACTTCTCATTTCTGTTAGTCCTTGGCAATAAGAAAGATTTTGTGCCCCACAGCCACTTTTGTCTCTCTGAACTGCTGTGGTTATCCAAGCCTTACCTTATTCTTTGTGCCACTTAACTCATTTTGGAGTTGCTGCAGCTGCCGGGTAAGTTTAGAACTGGGAAGATAGCAAAAAGACATAGCCCATTCTAGTAAGATAATCAATCAATTTAACGACTATGTCAGTGATGGGATGAGAAACTAGCTAGATGGTGGCAGGGGGATTTGCAGCCAAATAAAAATACTAATGTCTTTTCGGTAAGCAGAACCGAATAACTTGTGTATACATACACACACACACACACACACACATATATATATATATATATATATATATATATATATATATATATATATATATATGTATGTATATGTATAGATATTTATACATGTACATACAGCATATGTATTACCTTCCTTTTCACTCCATTAATCCATTAATTACAACATCAAACGATATACTCTAGACCAAAATTACTTGAAATAATTATCAAAGGCCTTCTGCCAGTCAAAACCTTTGACTGCGATTTAGCAGGAAACTACCACCTCTCACCCACTGTGCCATATGTGAAAAATGACTGTAAGAGCTTATTAACAAACTTGAGGTTTGCCAGGTATTTTGTTCTCATAACCTTATCATGCTGTCTCTGTTTCACAGCACATTTACATGGATTTTTCCAGATGCTGACCCTGAAGTTGTAGGAAATGTACATATGTCCTTCATCTGATGTCCCTTTGCAACAATATGTAAACATTATTTTCAGTGAGAAATCTACATTTGAATACAATTCTTTATTAGACACATATGCAAGGCTACATGTTTTAAACAAATTACTATGACAACAGCAAAAATTATACGTGGCAATCACTGCTGATACAGTAAACAGTCCCCTTCCTTTAGTTATGTCAAGTTAGAAGGAGAACTTCAGATAATAGGTCCAACACTTACTTCACTGTACTTAAGGATAAAGTAGAGGATGGAAGGTAAATGCAATAACCTGATGGAAAAAATGAACTCTGCTGGAAGCACCATAAAAGAAATGTGTGGTTTATCAAGTTTGCTGATGACTGCAAGATGTGTACTGTTATCTGCTCATCCACTCGTACAAACCAGCTCCAGCAACAGTTGGAAGTCGGAATATGCAAAACAGGGCCAGCAAGAGTTGGAAAATGCAAAACAGCTCCAGCAAGTGTTGGAAAATGCAAAACAGCTCCAGCAAGAGTTGGAATATGCACAAGTCTGGTGCACTGAAAATTGTCTACAGTTAAATGCAAAACAGTGTAGCAAAGTAGTGGCAGACAAATAAAGCTGCTCCCAACTCACATTACAAAAGGTACTCCTCTTCAGACAGTGATGGGCATAAGTGGCCTTGGAACTCATGTGGACAACTCTTACTCATTTGATTATCATGTTTCCATCATAGTCAGGAAACCCTTCTATCTGTCCCAGTACATTATCAACAGAATATCATCAAGAGGCAAAGAAGTCATTCTACCCCAATACATTTCCCTTATCAGGCCAGTCATTGAATACAATGCCCCCTTTGGTGTATACGCATCTAAGCACATCGCTCAACTGGAAAGGCCCCACAGATTTCTAGTCATAAAAAATTAATGTTTTAAAACCTTCAGCTATCCTGAAATATTAGCATGCCTCTCCTCAGACTGAGTAGGCTACCAGTTGCCCCCAAGTGGCCTGTGTCTACATTTTCGATTCATGAAGGATTCAATCCTACTTGATCTCCCATTTCTTCACAAAACCAGTGCCTCTACAAACAACTGCACTAGAGACAGAAATCTACACCAAAACATAAATAAGGCTCACTGGTTGAATAGGTTCCTAAAACAGTGTATTCCAAGCCCATGGAATAATTTTCAACTACAGGTCAAAGTACTACTTTGGCCACCTTTACGGCTAGTCTTGATGACTGAATGGATAGGCACAAATTTTTACCAGGCTTATTATGTAAGGCCTTGCATGATTTGAGAGGTAAGTAGTACTACGTGCTTGACAAAGGTGGCAAATACTTTTAAGCTTGTCTGCTTAAGGGAGTATATAGCTAGGCATCTTATGTTCCCTATAATCACTTGCCTAGTATTACATCTATGGGAGTCTTTCCAACTTATTATTATTTATTTTTGTATTTACTTTCTCAGTTTTAGCTGTTGTGTATGAAGATACTGCAAATGCCAATTTACTTCTTCATAAACTTTCAAAAGACTAAGTTTAGTATATCTGGGCTTCATGGTTCTATAAGTTTTAGAACTGAACCTAGCAGTTTCTAGGCCTTTCCACATTCTATTATTACAGTGAAAGACAGCTTTCTCATTACTATACAGGTCCTATAAATCATTTCCTGACTGAATCCTAATAGCCTGATAATATATATGCTGACTATGAGATTTTGCTCAATATCCTGCCAAATATACCATCCACAACTATCTGTAAGCCACTTGTATCCTCAGGAGACTCCTTATAGATGCTAACTTATTTTGCATATTTTGAATTAAATATATCAGTTCTTGCAAAAGTGATCTTATCTTTTTAATAAATACAATAGAATTAGGGAAATGAAATACATCTTGCTGTACTCTTGTGAAACTGTGTCAGTGATTCTATATGTAAAACTAACTTAAGATGCAGTTATCTATAAGCTACCCAGTTATTGATCCAACACATCAAATTAGTTTGCTTACAGATATTTAAATTTAGGAATTATGAGGTTATGACTGTGAAATAACCCATGTTTAAGAAATCCTAAATGAATATCTGACTATATACTAAATATGAAACCTATAACTTCAGAACGGAGTTAATGAAAGACTACCTAACTTCAGCTGAGGTGCACAGGTAGTCAGTGTTGGTTATGTTGTCAGGTATATTAATGGATCTTGTGTGAACTTCACAGTTTGCTATTTATAAATCCAAGTTGCAGTTCTGCATATTTATACAAAGAATGCAAGAAAAAAAATTAAAGAAATGCTGTGTTGGTCCACTAGCAGAAAACACAATGACAGTGGGACACAGATGTGATGTAATACCTTTTACTGTTCCATTCCAACATAGGATCTACAGTTAATGAGGTTTCGAGCTGGAATAAGCCCTTCATCTGGAGTTAGTAAGTTACTTATGTTAAATACAGCGCTTAACTTTTCACTTGTACCTAGAAAGGGAAGTACATCATTTATTTCCAATTGGCTAAAAAAGTCTTGAAAAATGCTGGGATGGAAAACATGTAACTCATGTTACACCTCAGACATAGAAAGTGTATGTGTGTGTGTGTGTGTGTGTGTGTGTGTGTGTGTGTGTGTGTGTGTGTGTGTGTGTGTGTGCGTGTGTGTAAGGAACTTCCGACCAATGTTTCCTGAGGATGGTACCTGCCTAGAGACAAGGTCCAGGACATCCCCAGCTGTACTCTGTACTATTCTCTAATTTTGGAAAGGATATCTGGAAAGGATAACAGAATTGGTCAATGATAATTCCTACAGTATCGGTCTTATGAGTTGTAAGCTAGGCCTCAAATAAGCTGAACTTGTTTTTACTGCTGAACTATCTGACATAGGTGGTGCTTGGGAGCAGGGTTTTACATAATGACTTTAGGGTAACAGGCTATAAATTATCTGTAGGATTGGGTTAGCGGGATTTGGAAGGGAAGTGAAAGGATCTGGTATACTAATAGCAGTCTAAGAGTTGGTTTCCTTGTTTGGACGACGGTGAATGAACATTATTAAAACTGAAGACTAACCAAAAACTAAGAGCAGCTTAAATTAATAAAGTGGTAAGAGCTAGATTTGCTTAACAACTTACTTCTATTTACAGTGGATGATAACAAAACATAAAATACATTTAAAGGCAAAATAACCACTTGGCCAATAAGATATCTATGTTTTAATAATGCCATGTTGAGAAGAGTGACAGCAAGTCAGGAAATGATGTTGAGAGAGACTATAAAGTTAGTGGAAACACTGAGACTGGTGGATAGTTTGGAGTCTTGGAGGGTCCTGCTACAGACTAAAAGCCTATCAAGTTCTAAGGTTGGGGTACAGCTATAGGGAATAACAGGCAAGCATGTGCTTAGAGGTCTAGGTCTTCTTCTACAGTTGCTGAAGGTCAAGTTCAAGTTTATTTAAGTGCCTGAGCCCAAGCAAAGTACATATTAATACAGTTAACATAATGTGACTGGAACATCTAGATAATACCCCACCAGACTGCCAACAATATATGATATTCCTTCCTATCCTGGGTCAGTAACTAAGGAGCTTCAATCCTCACTACTGACTCCAATGTGAGAATGTCGATTAAACAGAAGTAACATTTCACAATTTTCCCTTAAGAGCACAACAGGGACATGCTCTACAACCTGGGACTGGACTATATACTTCTGTCCACCCCAAATGTAACTCTTTATTACACACTTCAGAGCAATGTGTCACAGTTTAAGAACTCTGATACACTCACACTTAAATAAATTAAATCTCACACATCCAAGCACTTCTAGGAAAGCCTGACACAGATCAACAGCTGTGCTCCTTCCCCAGAATAATAAAGTAACACACTGCCACCAATCAGAGAGCCTATATGCTCTTTTAAAGAGGTGTCCAGTTATAAAAATTAGATATTAAAACAAATGACAGCAAATGACCTAAAGGAGCCAGGCTTTCGGAGTGGCCCAAGAAGTTATCAAAGCAGCTATAAGCACTCTCAAACCACTAAAGAAAACACTGATTGACCAGCCACAATGTAAGTTAATAAAAATATTTAATAATGAGCAAAATGATTAAAAATATAAAACAGTAATTTCCAATAAACAAACAGAACTCAATCACTGGGAAAATGAAATTAGTACTAAAGGAAGAAAATCCAACATTTAAAAAAAACTCTAACTGATTAGTTACAATTTTCCTATCTAACTAAAGAACACTGTCCCTGATTTAAACTAAGTTATTACAACAGAGCAAAGGCAGGTTTATAGTTCTTGGTGAGTCCTTTTGGGTATCTACTACACAGTACAACTGTGAACAACTGCAACTGGCAACTGACAGTTGTAACTGGGTGTTAACTGAAAACAACTGATGATATCTGTCTTCAGCAGGCTCTTTTATAGAGTAGCTTAACTGTCACAACTGTTCCACTTCTAATTTTCATTTCATATTTTGAAAATCAACCAGCAACTGTTTACTAAAGTTCCTTCCTCTCTTTCAGCTTCTGACAGAAATACATAGCAACTGTCAACATTCCGATGTCATCATCTGCAGATTAGCTGATTCTGAGACAGTCTGCATTTAGAATCTTCTTCACAAATATGCACAATTAGAAATGTAATGCAACACTGTTCAAGTCTTTAAACCATTCTGTACCAACAGATTATAAATCAACACATAAGACCCTATTTACAATATCATAGCTAATCATGCTGGCATATAATACACAGGTTAATTTGAAATTATGTACAAAACCTCAGCCAGACATGCTAGCATAGATGACAGTGTTTAATTTCTACACAGTGACATAAAACCAAATCAATATAAAGACACTACAAACATTTATGAATAAGCAACATCAACCAAGTATGTTTTAAGGGCAGTCTTAAACCATGCAATAGATATTTTCCAAACACAACCGGGAAGATGATTCCATAAAACAGGACCTTGTTAATTAAAAGAACAACCATCACAATAATCCAAACCGTTTAAAGGTATAACATTGAGGTTTTGTGAGCTAGAACAAAATATTCATGAAAGCTTATAGAAGGGTAAAAGGTCCTTCAAATAATGTTGACCCAGACTGTGAAGTCAGAGATACACCATAGTAAGTATCTTGTATATTATACAATATCTTATAGGAAGACAATGTAAACTTTGCAGGACTGGAGTAATATGAAACAGCAGAAAGTAAACAAAGCTGCAGAGTTTTGCAGTAGCTGTAAATGTGCAATCACATAATCTGGAAGACCAACAAGTAAAATTTTACAGTAATCCAAATAAGAGGATATCAAAGCAAACCAATCCAGGACAGTACCAGAAATACCATGATCATGTTTTAATCTTTCAAATACAACAGAATGGTCCACTAACTCAAATATCAGTGTGAGATCTAAAAGGACTAAAACAGAATAATGGCTCTGATGTCTTGCAACTAGGAGGTCATTAAAATTCTAGTAAGAGTGTCTAAGTGCTGTCTTTTTCCCTACATCCAGACTGGAATGGATCTATAATGGCCATATTATTCAACAATGAATCTAGGTGAATTTAAACTCCTTTCTCTAGAATATTTCCCATAAATGGGAGGTTAGAGATGAGATGATAATTGTCAAGATCATATGAATCTAAACCAACCTTTTTAAGGATTCCGGTCACCAATGCCTGTTTTAAACTAGAGGGGAATACACAAAGCCTAAGGGAGTAATGATGATCTCATAAATAAATGGACCAATGGTCTCAAGGGATACTACTACAAACTGAAATAGACATTGGTCCAAAGAGTAAGTAGTACTGTGAATGCTGGCAATTAAAGAAAATAGGTTAGTAATGTCAGGAATGGCAAACTCTTCCTAAATAAAGTTTTCTCCCATTGACCAGTACTAGAAAAAGAAGACATAGAATTAGATATGAAAGATCTAATAAGAGGTTTTAGTAGAAAAACAGTGAGCAACTAATTCACATTTTCAGCAGAAAAGACCATCTGGTATTAAGACAACTAAGATTAGAAAGTTGGTCTACTACTTTAAAAAATACAGCTGGACAATTTGCAGACTGGGAAACATGTTTAGAAAGATAAACTTATTTAGAATGACTAACTTCAGAATGGTAGTAAGCAAAGTGATTATAAGGAGCAAGTTTATCCTCTAACATACCAGTTCAATGTTGCTTATGCTCAAGTCCATGGCTACTCTTTCTTAGTAAATGAAGAGATTAATTAAAGCTCTGTTTATAGTGAACTAAATTGATTGTTCACATCTGAACAATCAACAGAACATGTTAACAGAGTATTACATTTACAACAAGTTATTTGGGGTCAGTAGGTATGGTTACTAGAAAGGAATACATAACAGAAAAAAAATTCAAAATGAACAGTATAAGAATTCCAATATGAGGTAAGAGATATCTCTGGGGGTACACAATTTTAAAAGTAATACTGAATCTGATGGCAAAATGATCAGACCAGGTAATTGGATTGATGTTAAGATCAGAAATAGGAACATCAAGTTGAAAAACAAGATCCAAGATATGTCCTTGGAAATCTATGAGAGAGTTGATATACTGTTTAAAACCAAAACCATTCATTATAGATTAAATTTATTTAAAAAAAAGCCACTGAGGCTTTATCTAATCTAATGTTGAAGTCACAAACTATTACCCAATGTGGATAAGTTAAAATATGAGATAAAAGAAAATCCATCACTTTTTGTAAAAATGGTCTATATTTGCCTGGGGAATGGTAAATAACAAGACACTCTAACAAAGGACCAAAAAGCAAATAAAAAGTATCAGAAGATCCAGTCTTATTATGGCTATGAAATCAGATAAAATAGTTTTATTTCCACCAGATCATGAATTGAAGTAAATTGCATGAGTTGAAATATCAGGAACAACTGAGTTACAGACAGGGACAGTTATTAAAGTACACTGTCTAAGAACATGTATGTTATAGTTCGATCTAGCGCTCTGGATTAATACATGAATGATATTAACATTGCCATGATTTTTAAATCTAGTTGATAAATTATGCTGACCTGCCTTTTCTTTACACCTAGCTCAGAACAACATGTAACAGTAGCTAGAGAAAGCCTGGGAATAGTAAAAGGGTGAACAGCCAGCAAACAGAGCAGTAAAAAATAGTCAAAATAAAGCAAACTGTAGCAAATCTATGTACAGAAAATAAATATGATGATAATCACACCAAGTAGTTACACAAGAATTTGCCAGCAGAAAAATTCACAAACATTTGCTAATAATAAATTGCTATAAACTAATCAGACTGAGACTAATGCTAAGTGTAGTAATGGGTTAAAATGAGGTCTGTAGTACAAATCCTCAGAAAAAAAAGGCCAATGAAACCAAAACTGTGGAGTAAATGCTTCACTTTAGAAGTTAGTTCCAGACACTAAGTAATTTGATGTGAAACTCAAATTTTGTAATAAATGCTGCACTTTAGAAGTAAGTTCTAAATACTAAGTACATTAACAGTAAGACTCTGTGAGGGACAAAAATGTAATGAACAAGTAGTTTGCAGTTAAAATCTAAAGTAAATTCAGAACTGCAAAACAATTATTGTACTGCAATAGCCAGTTCCAAAATAAACTGCAGAAAACATCAAAACAAGCAAATATCAATAACAGTGTCCTTAAAATATAAGACCAAATCATGTCCTGCAGCTGTAAATCATATAAAACCATACCTTCCTTTAGACAGTTAAGTTCCAATCAGGTGAAGGTTCAATAATTCATAATTCAAACTTTAGTTGCTAAAAATCTAGCTGCAGACAAAATGCAGCTATGTACAGTATAAGATTATACTATACAGTCAAAGACGAACCACTGGAAAAACAAAAAAAGATTCTGTCAAAGTAATCTGATCTTCCAAATGAATCAGCCACCTCTATGGAACCACCAAAGTCCCAAAAATATGTAGACATGCACCACATGTACAGTTCAAACAGATTCCACAATACAGCTGTAATGCTCAGATAAACAGAATACTTGTAATGGAGACAAACAGGAAAGAACAGGCACCCTACAGTGAGCAATACCAGCAAAATGGAAGAATCCACCAGAGTAAGCTGATTTTTGCTGATCCCTGCAATTCTTGGAAACTCAAAACATAATACATAAACCAAAAAAACAAAAAACAAGAACATTTAAAAATTTAATTAAAAATGCTAAAATCAGAGTGAAAACACTAGCAGGCAGGGTGTTGCCATCTTTACATGGCAAGACAAGGTTCTACACTACTAACAAGCAATTAAATAACCACTTAGTGATGCACAAATATAAGGATAGTGGAGAGCAATCCTCTTCAATTCAGATGTCAATGTCAAATTAAAAATTCATATTTTTCTCTTTTGAAGTCCAGCAATTCCACCTTCAACAACCCACTCCTCTCATTACTCACTGGCAAAGTCTTGGATAAAGATGTACTCGTGACAATTAACAGCTTGCTGTATTTTAATAATAATAATGCATTGTTTGCTTTTGACTATTTGCACACGCACCTTGTGTCTGCAACCAACACAAGGAATAAGCCTGTGAGAAGTCAACAAGGTAATGAGGTCATGATCACAGCAGCATTTTTTTTTACTTTTTTATGTCTCCTGTGCCACTGCTAAGTGTTAAAAAACTGCAATCACTTTCTACGTACTAATCAAACTTAGGTCAGTTTGGTCAGCTGAGTCTTAGGGCTTTATTCCTCTACACTAAGAAATCAAAAATCAATGACCTGGTTATACATATCACAACAACCCTGCTTAATGTATTTCCTTTTGTTTAAATGTGGAGCTTTTCTCCCTGGGCCTCTGCTGAAAATGGAAATATATCCAGTTGGACTAGCCCGGTCAACAAATGTAAAATAAAATAAATAAATAAATAAATAAATAATGAATTATAGCTTGATACATACCCCTTTTCTTATAAAGACTTCTTTAAGAATACCAGAGGATTATGTAACAACTCTTCTTAGGATGTGTGTTTGCGTGTGTGTGTGTGTGTGTGTGTGTGTGTGTGTGTGTGTGTGTGTGTGTGTGTGTGTGTGTGTGAGTATTTTGGCAACATCCATGCATGATACTTTATAAATAATTGTGATACTATAATTACTAATGATGATCAGTGTGATATGGAAGCTGTCAGTGAAAAATATCAGTTGCTTCCATTTCTGTGAAACAGACTGCCTCTTCCTTCACATACTTTGTAGAGATCCGTACAAAGAACAAGAGAATGTTAGAAGCCACCTGAGCACTACATATACATGCCCTCACTTTATACAGGAGAGCATTGGCTCACTATTATACAAACAGTATGCACTGCTCAAGGTACCACATTGTTCCTTTTTAACCTAGATGGTATTTCAGTGTTCATGGACACAGTCTGTTGGTTCTCGGCCAGCGTCTTTCATGAGTAGGTTCACAATCACTGCTGTTAGATTAGTAGGCCAGATGTTGAGGTGTTTTTTAATACTTTGTGATTTTCCATTTGTGGCACTGGATCCTGGGTCAGCAGCATATCAGACTCATTACTCTGCAAGACAATCCCTTGTGTACAATCAGGAAACAAGTCATGACTAGAAAACAACTAATTCTACATGGTATATTAATAAAGTCATCATCCAAAAACTCTAGTAACTGAATTCATTTCTTCAATAGTGTCCACATCATTTACCATTGCAGGTCTAGCTCACATGTGGTCAAAATGTCTCCTGTGAAAAACCCTGAAGCATTTGCTTGAATTCAGTAGGAAACCAGGTCTGTTTTGCCCATGACAGTTCTTGCATTACACTTTGAACCTCCCCCAACGGTATCCTAGAGATAACACTGAATCTTTTTCACCAACTGATCTGTCATGCAGTAACATTTGCAAGTATTGTTTGTATTGAACAGTTCCGGTCAGACTTGATTTCAACCAGTCCAGTCTGGTTCTGACATGCCCATTGAAGATCAATTCTACTGGGGCCAGTCACGTCATAAATTACAGAGCTGTTCTGTACAGTACAAGGAAAAACTGAAAATTAACCCTCCATATCCTCTGTGGTATTAGACACGTACTTCATGCATGCCTGCTTTAACATTTTTGCTGTATGCCCTGGAGAATTAGTTCAATAAATTATTTCATTTTGCTTAATAAAGCAATTACATTTTCTGATGTAAACTGAGTTCCACTGCCAGTGACAGTATGAACAGATAAGCCATAAGCAGTGAACATGTCCTCAAATGACTGATGGAAACATGAGGTTTAAATTCAGACAGACAAAATACTTATAGCCAGTATAAATATGCATGTACCCACTACTGTCATGAAGTCATTATTTGTAAACAGTCCAATGAAATTAATGTGCAGTTGTTTTCAACATTCACTTGGAAATTCCCATAGGTTCATAGGTTACTACTAGGCTAACTACCCTTGTGGGCCATTTTAAACCTAGCCAATTAACCCATGTGATAATCAAACCCTGCACCTTGTGTCTGTAAGGTAAACACCTTAACCTTATGCCAACCTCTTGTCTTACCATAGTCTGTTCTATTTGATAAGACACACATATACTTTTAGTTTCTTCACCTAGCTTTGGCTACAGAGACTAGTTTTCCAGGTAGTGCTTTCATTTTAAAATGGCAGGGTAATTTGTATCGATTTATTCTCTAATATTGCTTTTCCCAGCTTCAATAAAACAAATGTTCAAGTGAACTTTACAACACTGCCTATTTCAACTGAAATTTCAAAGCACTCATCAGTGTTTGCTTTTGTTGGACCACAGCCCATCACAAACCTTAATACTCATGATAGTTCTTGGTCAGTTCTAGTAACATGCCATCAAATCATGTTTAAAAGGAATGCCTAAAAGCATTCCATAACCAAATTATTCACATATTGACATACTTTTTAGAATCATCATGTTTCAGTATTTGGTGGCAAGCAGTGGCTTTCTCAATTAAAAAAAAAAACGGATCTATATTATCTTGGCAAAAATTGTGTTCAGCGAACACATCTTCGTCGGCAAATAAACAGCTAACGCTGAAATCAACGAAAAGCCATCTGGGATTTTCTGTTTTCCCCACTGTAGTGCAATATCGGAGCTGGTATATTTAGTTAGGGGGGTATGGGGGGCACAACCCTCCACATTGGGGGGTGCAGAGGACGAAACCCCTCACTTTGTAGGGTTTGAAGGTTTGTGTGGTGTTTAGTAGGCCAAGCTCTTTTTTCCCCTGGGAAAAAGTCGCTGATGTGGCCTTTCATTGATTTCAGTGTTCGCTGTTTATTTGCCGATGAAGATGTGTTCAGTGACCACGTCTTTTGGCAAGATAATATAGACTCTTAGAAAACACAGTTCCATTACTCAACATAGTCAGTGGCCTGTCCACTAAAGGGAGAGCATAAATACTTATACCCAGATTCACAGATAATTTATAATCACCACAGACATGCATGAAATTATTTTTTTATAGCAAGCAGAAGATTCCCATTTGCCATTTCAATGGTCCAAAAGATAACTCCTCACTCAAGCCTAAATACCAATGGTCTACTTTTGAAAAAAACATTGATGAAACAGAACCAAATCACCAAAATGGTGCTTTTAATACCACACAGAGTTTTCATATCCTCATGAAACATTTTATTGTGCAAATCAAGTATTTCTTCCACTGACTTAAACCCAAGTGACGCATTGTGGCTCATACACTTAATTTGTTTCCAGTTAAATACTAATTTCTGCAGCCAGTTCTTTCTGAATGAAGCTAGACTCATACCTTTCCTACAACTAAAGACAAACATTCTTTCTGCTTTACACAGAATACTGTACTCATTATTTCATCCAACACAGGTACACCTGTGTATGTTTTATAAATAGCAGAAGCAAAACCACTGCACCAGATAAAGTCCAATCTTAACTCCAAAGAAATATACCAACAAATTCAGACAGGCAGAGGACCAGCTCGGCATAAAAACAGGAACATTTATTTAGAACAAATAAAAAATATAGGTATAAGAACTTTTGCGTAGTACCACTACGCTTCATTAGACATAAAAATTACTATCAATCAACTGTCCTTTTAAAATATACCACATCCAATCACATCCTGCAGCTAATTACTGTTAATTAATCTTATTAAAGGAAACCGAGTGTGTTAAAGTCATCACTTCACAATCTTACAAGCTATATTATTTCACAGTAAACTTTAAGCATAAAAAACACAATCAATAAAGTGCTTTCTAAAATTATAAAAGATCATCACATCAAAAACCTTAAACAAGTAGCGGCACACATTTAAATATGTTGTAAATGTTAGACAGCAACTACTTAATGCACATTTCACGGCTCCACTAGTTAAAATGCTTCATTGAAATGCTTTGAAATACATGTATCCTATATTTGCAACCATAAATATATGATCAATATATTATGACAATGCATTTACCATTTCCTCTTCTAGATAATTCAAAATTATCTCAATAATTCATTTATAACAAGTAAATATGCTAACTGGTCTTGTAACTCTGCTTTACTAAACACTGCATAAATCCCAAGGCGATATTTTACTTTACTGGCTCACCTGATGCGCAGTAGCAAGCATCGCACAAACCCCGCCCTCTGAGTTTGACATCATGGTTAGGCATTGAATATTCAAGCGGACTGTTAAGGCAACAGTACTTACAATACAATAAAACACTGCTAAGACGTGCACAATGAGAATGCTCTGACCCATGATTTCAGTCCTTCTGAACTATTATTTTAAAGCATTGTTGTTTCAGCTGTTTATTTGTTTATATTTTTACTCATTCATTCATTTATTTATTTAACAACGAAAGGAGTTGCAGGTAAAGGCTGTCCATACTTACTGTGACAGAATTCAAAACAACTTTGGCCACATTGCATATGGGCAGGCAAATACAGAGTGGATGAGGATGCACCACCCTGGTGGGGTGATTTATACTTTGACAAAGGGTTTGGTGTCTGTGCTGACTGTAGACTCGGGTCCCACTGCAGAAAAGACACTTGCAATGGTTGTATCCTAACGTTATAGTTCATCAGTTTGGAAGTCCTTGAGTTACACAACATACCCTTAGAAGTACAGAGGTCCAAGGAGATAAATGTGCAGATGGCAAGGACCTTTACCCACATGCAGACTGCCACAAGAAGACACAATTCTCACCGTAAGCAAAGGTATGAGTGGTACCATTGTGAGTCCCTGTTCTTCATGATGCATTAATACTCATTAATGTTGTTCAGATTATTATACTCAAATCATTGCACTAATGCACTGGACTATTTTAATTCTTCTCCCTCTCACTACTCACTGACAATATAATACTAAGACTTCCTTCATGTCAGCATTTGCTCCTAATACAATTACCCAATCTGGCAACTCTCTGTACTCTTAACTACCTCTCAAAACTCTGGAACTCTATCCATCTCCAAAACAGACAAATACAGAAACTACTTAATTTTAAATTTCAATACAAGCACTAACTAATAAATAACCATCTATGTTCAAGCACTTCACCTGGATAGCCCCATCCATGTACTTAATACTATGTTCTTACAGATAAACAAAAAAAAAATCTGCTGCCTACATTTCACACATATATATTACATTTTCTAAATAATGTAAATAGCATCCCATGCACTGGTAGTCTTCAATTACTCTTTGTAGTTTAATATTTTGCTATTTTTTGCACTGCTTTTACCATTTAATGTTGTTTTATTAATTTTATTTCATTGTATACCTTCTATAGATTCATAAGCAAGTACTATGTAATCAGTGTGAAGACCATTACAAGCTTAACCAATTACCCATATTCAGAAGTTCTGTCCAGTCTCAGGGAGAGCAGTACTAAATAGACCTGGGTAGAATTTGAGGCTGTTCATCCAATTATCTTAATTTACCTTGAAGGTGGCAAGGGTGCTACTCTGCATATGTAGCAGATTCTTTGCATTTAAGATTAATATAGCAATAACCCATGCCTGGGTGTGGGTAATGCTGGATTTACCCACGGTTGGTTTGGTTTGGTCACGAGGGCGAAGCCCGAGTGGCCAAATAAAGACAACCGTGGGTAAATCCAGCATTACACACACCCAAAAGTGGTTATTGCTATTATACAATGACATTATTTAAGAAAAAAAAAATTTACTTTTCTTAAATAATGGTATTGTATAATGCCTCCTTGCTGCCCTTCTGCAGCTGTCTGGTATTCTGTGGCAGTTCTGATGTACTGCTCATGCGCATGCTTACGCAGTACATCAGAGCTGTGGGCAAAAGCAACGGAGAAAGCAAGATCTCCGTTGCTTTTTACAAACTGTCTCGCTATGTTAAAGGAGTTTAACATAGCGAGACAGCTTTAAAAAAATCAATGGAGAATCTCTGTTGCTTTTTTTAAAGCTGTCTCACTATGTTAAACCCATTTAACATAGCTAGACAGTTTTGAAAAAAGCAACGAAGAAACCAAGATCTCCGTTGCTTTTTATAAAGTGTCTCGCTATGTTAAAGGAGTTTAACATAGCGAGACAGCTTTAAAAAAAGCAACGGAGAATCTCCTTTGCTTTTTTTAAAGCTGTCTCGCTATGTTAAACCCCTTTAACATAACGAGACACCTTTAAATAAAAGCAACGTAGATAGGAAGATCTCCGTTACTTTTTTTAAAGCTGTCTCGTTATGTTAAACTCGTTTAACGCAGCGAGACAGTGTGTAAAAAGCAATGGAGGTCTTGCGTTCTCCGTTGCTTTAAAAAAAGAGTTATACTAATGGAAAAAGTCTGGGCAACTGGACCTTTTTCCATTAGTATAACTCTGATTTACAACGTGTATGATGACCAATCAGCGTGCACGTTTTAGAATATTAATTGGGAGCCGTTGTATACTTGTACTGTATGCATGGCATAACAGTTTACATTACATTAAATGGGTCGTGCTTGTAAAAAAGTGCTTGCATTTACCATTACATTGCTTTGTATTGTATGCACCAGCTAATATGAAAGGCATGTCAATCATGCCTCATTTCATATGCAGGTTCAGTCGTCAATAATTGGCGACACGCACACTCCTGCGCGAAACCCCCGGGTGAGCAAGTAAAGTAAAATATCACCAGTCCCAATTGGTGTAACGTCATCATACATAAAAATAAACTCTAAACTTCTTCAAAAACATGTCGATCATGTTCTGTCTAACATACTTCATAACAAACATACTCAAGTTTTAATACCTTAAAACATATTTTAAAACCGCCGTGATTCCAAAACCCTTTACTTCCTCTTGCAAACTAAATCTCACGAGAATACATTTGTGATGAGTGACTGTTGCTAGCTGTCATAGCAACAAGATAACTAAATAATTCTGCCAAAAATTAAATAAATGGATCTGTATTATACAGGCTCAACAAAATACATGTTGTATAATAATACGCATTCACTATGTGAACGAGCGCACTAATCACATAACTTGTACAGCCATACACTATATAAACAAAGCTATCTTTATTCACTGTGTGCAACCATCGCTAAACTTAACAGAAACACCCTATATACAGCAATACCTTAACATAAGGCTCGCGTATATTAAAAACATATTACAAATGCAGTACAAAAAAAACGCTAAAGCCCCATCACTAAATAACTATATCAGCATACTGAAAAAGTTAAAATAAGCTAAATCTACATGTACAAGCTGACTCAGAATAAATAAAATTAATAAAAGTAAAATAAAAATGTTATCCACATCCCAAGGTGACAGACACTCGTGAGTGAGTGTACATTTCACATAAACTATGAGACTAAATATACACAAAACAGTCTTCATACACAAAAAAAGCACTCAATCACAACAAGAATCACCTATAAATAAAAATTCCTAACACAACTATCAATCAATAATACCAAGACGCAAATCATAAAAAACTAATATCTAAAATATCACCTAGTACAAAATGCATAAACTAGACAACAAAGAATGCAAAAATGCTAGCATCATGAATATAAATCCATATAACAAAACCTATAAAATAAAAACAAAGTAAGCACATACAACACCCCATAGACATAAAAAGGTATGGCTGTAAAAGACACAAACCCCCCCCCAAAAACTCAACAATATGCTGTCAACTTCTTATCTCTCAGAAAGGGCTTAAATGACAAAGCTTCTCCTAGAACAGACATTCATTAACTAAAATAAGGAGCTTTGTTTTTCATCTAATGCCTAGTGCTGATTTTATTGCCATTGCTAAAATGTTCCACAATAGATATTAATCAATTAAATAACATGACTTGTGGATGTTTTATACAACAGAATTCTGTCTAAAGCCATTCAATGTGACCATAAAGCTTTGACAAGTAATCAGCTCCTCCACGACACTCTCTAAAGTATGTATAATTAGAGATTATACATTTCCAGTTAGCTAACTGATCCTGCTTACATATCCAACATTTATTAATATTTTGCTTATCTTTGCCAGATTATCAGGATTGTAAAAGGTTCTATGCAGTCTACGTAAACACCTCCAAGTGAATATATAACAATATTGAACTAGGGAAGAACCCTTAACAGGGTATAAGTGATTTATTTCCTTCTGACATACTACTGTAATCGTCCAATAAAATAACATTCCAAAATGTATTTAAGATAGATTTGAAATTTATAAATACTATATACAAATCTGATATAATGAAGAGGAGTATAGTGTCAGAAAGATGAGTCAAAACTTCAAGCTGATTTGATTCAGGATAATGTGTTTATATTTTTTAAATGAATTAACATATTTGGATTGTGTTGGAATGATATATTATATTGAAAAAATTACATAAAGTTAACCATTGATGTTTATCTGACAGTTCTGGATATATGTTGGAAATCTACATTTTTATCATTAAAAAGTTCTATATATAGTGCTTTCCATTTAGCAAAATAATTATTGTCAATTATTATTTTATCCAAATCTGCTTCTGTATAGGTCTCTACACTGGGTAATTTTATAGCAGCTTTCTCCCATGTCCTAATATGATGGATGTAAGAAATTCTTGTTTTTTTAGGTTACCATAAGAATTTTAAAAGCATTTTATTATATAATTTGAGATGGGATCTATCGGGAAAACGGGACGTTGTTTGTATAATACATATAATTTTAGTATATACTATATTTTAGTATAAAATTTTAATATAATTTTAGGCGGAATAACCATTTTTATTAATCAGTCTATACTCAAAAGAGATACTGTGGGCCATATTCTAAAAGACTTGCACTCAATGTGAGCCTGCCCTAATCCCGAAAGACTTGCCCTCAGTGTAATTGACTTACTTCAGTGTAATGCCTATCTATAAATATGATTACTATGGGACCAAATTGTAAAATACCTGCTCTCGGCCTGCTCTCAGTGTAAGGGATCATTTACATCAACAGCAAGTCTTTTGGAATGGGGCCAGCAGCTTTTACAGGTCCTTATTTCCTCACAAGTCTTTCTGAAGCTTATTCCAAGATACAATAGTTCTTGTGCTACTACAGGAAAGTTAAGGTCAAGATGAATTGATGAAATAGTTTGTTTATTTGAAATAAAAAAAAACTTTGATTTATGACTGCTAAAAGCTAAACTTGAAATATCGAAGTCAGTCTAGTGAGCATGACGACATCAACAAAGAGCATTATCTTTGAGTCATAGTTACTTCCATTAGTTAGACCATGAGCCTTGTGATTAGTTCATAAATGAATTGCTAGTATTTCTATGGCTACAGCAAAAATAACGGGAGAAACTGGACAAACTTGCTTAATTCCTTTACTAACTATTATTGGATCAGAAGTGAATGTACGTAATTTAACGTATGATTTGTTGTTTTTATAAATATGACTGATTAGATTGCTAAAGTGAAACAAAAAATATTTAAAACTTCAAGTAAGTAGATACAATTTAATGAATCAAAGGCCTTTTCTAAGTCCAAACTAATAATAGTTACTTCCTTTTCTTCATTTTTATTCATAATATCTATTAACATCCGAATTCTCTTAACGTTATCTTGAGTACATCTTTTGAGGATGAAACCAGTTTGGTCATTATTAATTAAATAGGAGATTAAAGAGTTTTAATCTATTTGTATAAACAGGCACAAAGAGTTTATAATCTATATTTAGTAGGGCATTTCATCTAACAGCAGAACAACAAAGAGGGTCCTTATCTTCTTTTAAGATTCGGGCTATAAAATAATATTATCAAGAGGGGGAATAACCATTTGATTGTCTACCTCTCTCAAGACAGTGTGTAGAAAGTATGTCACATTATGGGATAACAAATTACAAAGTTCTGGAATTAACCCATCTGGATCAGGAGATTTATTAACTGTTAGGTCTATAATCTTTTTAAAGATTTCAATAGAAGAAATGTTTTTAAGTAAGCAATTTTTGGAGTTTTCTGACAAGGTAGGGTTTTTCAGTTTATCAACTGATTTTCTAATGTTATCTTTTTAGTAAATTATGCATACCTTTGAGGAGATTGAATATGGGGCTAATTTAAATTTCACTAAAGCAAGTGTAGCTTTGTGTGCTAATATATCATGATGTTTGAATGCATTAATCAATTACAATTCTGATTTAACACCTTCATGTAATATTGGCTGAATGAAGTTCTGTCTGAATATTCAGAAGTTCAGTTTCACATGTTTCTGTATTTTAATCTTAAACCATGCCAATGACTTTCCATATATACAGGCTTTAAAAGAATCTCAGAACTATATTTTATTATTATCCACATTATGTACTCTCATTAAAAATCAATTTAACTTAAATACTGCTCAAATTCTTTTTTATTCACTATATAACATTAAATCCTATTAGTTATTGGTAGAATCTTGAAGTTAGTAGACAATTTTAAAAAATTATGGAATTGTGGCCTGAGAGTGGGCAACAGGTAATTCTGAAACTAAATAGAGGGGATGTCAAGTCATATAGGATAAACAATATATCAAGTCTGGATTGGGGTATCAAAGGTAGCTGAGATATACAAGAATCCTTTTGCATCAGTGTCTTTTAAAAGTTATGTATCTCTCAATTCAGGATACCAACCTTCTAAGAGCTTTCACAAAATAAGTTAATTATGTGGCTTTTAAGGAAACTGTTTCAATTTTTGTTCAATATTTTAATAAAATCACCACCCATAATTAAGCACCCTTTTAAATTTAGAATAATACCTAAAAGCTGAGATGGTAGCTCAGGTGGATGTAAAAGAGCCTATGGCATCTATACAAAAGAGTAAGGGAAATTCCCCAATGCTATGGCCAACTTTCTTCTAGCAGCATACCACCTCAGGTCTCCCTTGAAAAGAGGCCACCAGCCTAGTGAGACTAACTACTCAACAAAGACTAAACTAACTAAATAAATAAATAAATTCTCAATGGTCATATGACACTGGGAAAAAGTGTAAATTTGGATTCACTAAAAGTGGATTTCATCAAAGTTTTCCCACATAGTCTGCATTCACTTTAAGTGTGCTTGACCAGCTGTCTGTCTCTCATTAATTAAACCTGATTAGAGAAACCACTTAGGAAACCCAGCCTGTTTGTTCTACATAATTCACCAGTATTAGAAGTGTTTGGTAAAATGTGTTAACATGATCATTTTGAATTACTGCATGATAATAATATTAAGAAGGACTTTATTAATTTGTCCTATGATGAACAATTAGCATTGGAACAAACTTAGGTCAGACTCCACCATTGTAATTAGACCTGCTGATAAAGGTGGTACTTTGGTGGTTATGGACAGAAACTTTTATTTTCTAACTATGAGAGAGATGCTGAGTGAAGTTGACATCTACAAAGTTATACACATTAAAGATATGTATTTAAAGTGTGACGTACTAACCCACATGCTTCAGGAATGTCATGACAGAGATATTATCACCTTAGAATTATATGATTTTTGTACAGTTGAGAATCCAGTAGTCCCTATACTGCAAGGTATTCTGAAAATGCATAAATATCCCACCAAACCATCCTTTAGACCTATTGTTGAAGGGAGGGGGTGGCTGACAGAGCCACTATCTATATATGCAGACAGGATGATTACAGCAGTTCTTAATGAATGTAAGTTTGTATTATGAGATACTTAACATTTTTAAGTGATTTATATGAATCTATGAGTGATAAAGGAGCTCCAGCTCAGTACTTAATGGTTACATTGGACGTGCAATTACTATTTACTGCAATAGCCAACCAGGGAGGAATTCAGATGGTGAAGTGTTTCCTTACCCACCACAGTTCTTACACTGAGGCAGAGAGAGGCTTCATTTGTCTGTTCTTTGAGATGATTCTAGAACATAATGCATTCATTTTTGGTAGTATTTATAATTTGCTGGCCAAGGGTGTAGCTATGGGCACACCTTGTGTCAATAGCTACACCAATATGGTCATGGCACAATGGGAACAGGAGATTGTGTCTACTTTGGAAATGTTTAAGAGAAATGTACATTTCTATTGTCATTCTGTCGACAATGTGTTCTTTCTATGGACTCATACATTAGTAGAATTGGATTATTTTCTAGAATATTTACATGGGACTACAACTTTTCTTAAATTTATGACGATGTACTCTGCAAGTAATATTGAGTACTTAGATGTACATATTTCTAGACTACATAATAGGGGGATCACTACTAAACTCCATCATAAGGAGTGCCATCATCCATCATATGTCCACAGGACGAGTATCCACCCTCCTCATGTTTTTCGGAATGTGGCTAGAGGACAGTGCTTGAGAGTATCTAGACTTCATGCAGTAGATGATGAATTTAATTATGGTTTGGATGATTTGAGGTGGAGTCTTGGTAGAAGGGGATATAAGGAGAAAGAAATCAATGAGGTAATACAGATGACTGTCTCCCTTAGGCATACAAGAGCCACGCTGCATTTTTCATCACCATATGAGGGTGAACAGCCACAGAAATATCAGAGGGACATATTAGGGATGTCCATTTCATACAGTAGTGATTTTTGAGCCATTAGGAATATTATTAAGAAGACCAGGTCAGTGTTATGTACAGATAAACAGATAAGGTGAATAGCTGGAGCCCAGCCCATTTCTGCTATAGGAAGTCACTTAAAAGAATGCTATGTTATCCATCTAAGTCTACAGTAATTCCCAGGGAAGATGAGGTATATGGAACTTTAAAGTGTGGGAGCTGCAAGTTTTGCTCATTTGTAGATGAATCACATGTGCTTACACATCCAGACACTCAGAAGCAGTTTTGGTTTCAACTAAAGGTGACTGTAATAGTAAAAACTTGATATACCTTGCACACTGCATGCACTTCAAAGATTTTTATGTTGGAAAGATAAACCATAGGCTACATGAACGTATTAGAGATCGCTTGTATTGTGCATGAAAGAATAATTTCTCAAATGTCATAGTGTCATGTGCTGCAATTTGAGGGATATACTTTCAAGTTTTTGATTATAGAGAATATCAAAATAAGTGAGCAGTTAGGGGACAGTTAATGACACTGAGAGAGCAGACGTCCAATGTATTTTGAAACTACGAGCCAATAGAGGCTCAAGTTTAAATGATCATGTCCCCCTTAAATCAGTCTTAACAGCTAGGATTCTGAAGTGATGATATCCGTGTGTGTGCTTTTAGGAAGTGTTTTAACTAATTATGGCTACTATGTTACAATGTAGGCATGGCATGTAATTGGAGAGCTTGAATTTTTGGAGTGATGACATTACTATATTAATCACTGTTTGAAACTTGATTTTACTGTGGTCTGATGATGCTAGTATAACTAGTGAAAGCACTTACCTATTTGTTACTTACACTTGGATTATTCATTAGTGAATAAACTCCTGGATTTTATTTCTATTTTTAATCCTGCTGTGTCATTCTCAAGTCCAACAAAGTGCCGTGTTTCAGTGCAGGTACATACACTTTCTTTACTGACTAGAAAAACACTTAGAGTAGGGTCATACCTGGGAGGACACATGCAGAGAAAGAAATTAAAGGGTTAAAAAGGGAAAAATCAGTGGCCCCAGAATCAGCGGGAAAATAATATTCTCAAAATAATGATAATGTTTTTCTTAGAAGAGAACAGCTGAAACACAAGTCCAACATGGAGACCAGTGGAATTAATAAATGGTTAATCATGAGTGCAAAACAAACAGTCACAGATGCAGCATACAGATCTAAACTTGTAACAGGCTAAAAAAAAAAAAACAAGTGTAAAACAACGTGTTGCCATCTCAGTGTTAAGCACTAAAACAAACCTCCCAAGCTGTTAACATAAATATGCCAAGAATTCTCATGCATAGTGAATCAAGCCAAAATTCACACATGCACCTGTCCACCTCCAACCTGATCATTCTTCTCTTTTTCTTATCCTGTAATGTATTTACATATGTTCTTCATGCCACATGAAAATTTAAGTATGAAGAGAACAAACAAAAAGGCAACGTGGTATACCAGACCTTCCAAATTTATTGTTAGCTAACAATAAATTTGGAAGGTTTGGTATACCACGTTGCCTTTTTGTTTGTTCTCTGCAGTTTGGTTTTTGTTTTATAATTTAAGAATGAACATAGAGAATGCAATGCAGAACCTGAAAGTCATCACTTACATAAGAAAAAGTAGAATACTGACATATAATACAGAAAACAGCACATTGCTAGTTTGAGGGAAAGTAATTCCTTTTGTTAACACAGGTGTGTGAAGCAACCTACCATGGAACACATGAATGGGAACCTGTCCTCTAAAAACATATTTTTCAGTTCTTGTTATACCGTGCAGTAAGGAAATGATACATGATCACCAAGAAAGTCCAAAGCAAACAGTAAAAAGGTGACACATTCAAACCAATTTGTAAAAACAAGAGAAACCTAGCCAAGCTAAAGTTTTCACTAAATGATAACTTAAAACTCCTGCAATAGCTGCTTAACAGAATGTTAGTAAATTAATTACATGCCATTTGGAAAATTGCTTGTTATTTGGGAGATTACCTGTTTAAAATGTACTGTATTACAGATGAACTGCATTCTGTTTATGCAAAACTACTTCTGGAAACAGCTACTTAACTAGGTTGTTTTTTCATCTATTTTCTTGAACTGCAATCTTTGCTACTGCTTTGGGAGTAGAACCAATCTGTGTTATTCGGTATCCATTTTGGGAAATAAGCTAATGTGCCTCAACTATATTTTTTGATGGCATACATTCATGTTATCTATTCTTGGATGATCTGCTATTTAACATGAATGATATTTTTTGTTGATGCGCTTCAGTCATTGTAAAGTTAACCTGGACTGTATTGTTTGAAAGTATAGCAATTACTTATCACTCTGTGTTGCTAATCTGACTCATCTTCTCTCAACTTTCTTTTCCTATCCTTATTGCTTACTGCACATATATACTACTGACTTTTACTTGATTATCTATCCTAATTCCTGATGCTCTCCTCATTATCTCTTTTTTACCCCTACTACCATTCCAAAACACTGCCTAATTATTGTACTCTCTTGTTCTTCTTTAGTGACTCCCTCCACTTGCTTTGCCTACTCTCGCAGTTCAGTAAAGGCTCTTGAATTATAAATTGACTCCTGCCAACCCTCCATTGCAGACTGCTTACTGGCTGTAAACGGAAAAGAAAAACAAAAACAAAAAAAAAAAAAAAAAAAAACAAGAACTTAACTATTGTACATTGCATGTATACTTACCATCCAACCCTCTTTTTTTAACTGTGGCATAATTTAATAGAATTGTTTGCACTGGCTGTAGCTCTATCTAATTTATGTGGAGTGCAGACCTAGCAAGTATTGTACCATTAGGTTTCCCACTCCCTACTTGTTTAATCTTTCATGTTCATTTTCACTACTACCTGGCCACAAACTCACCATCTTAGGACAAATCTTAGAACTTACTAATTGTCAGAATAATTGGCCTCACACAGAATTTACCTGTTGTCTATATTTTCTTAGTTTACCTGCTCACCATATTCTCCTATCTGCAGAACTCTGTCCACGTCTCACTGATTGGTTCAGGCTGATGTGATATTGCTGGCCTGGCTCATCCTGTTCACTCTGCTCTGCTCCTCTACCCTACTCCCATTCCCAACCACCCCCCTTTCCATACTCTTATACTTCACATAGACTCCTCCCCCAAACCAATTAGCAAATCAACACTTCACCACACACTGGGATCCTTCTCCAGACCAATCAGTCAATCAACACCACATACTTCCCCACCTTTTTTTCACCAACCCATCCTACTAACCATTTCTCCCACCTCACTCTTCTTCACTTATATTGCATCCTTACTACTTAATCTCTGAACCATGCCAATCCCCTTAAACTTCACCCTGTTTCCTACATCTCTTTATATTACTATGCTTTCTAACCCAAGCCACATCACCAGCATTCCATGTACCTCCATTATACACAAAAATACCAACTCTTTCCCTTCCTCCTCAAACCCACTTAGATAATTTTCCACCATATCCTCCTCCCTTTTCAACCACACTTACATACACTTTACAAAAATCCAATTCCTACTCTTCATCATTAAATCAAAGCTAGTAGTCACCTCACTACCTAGGTATACAATCAAATTCAACTACCTCCAAATTCAACTACCTCCCATTTCTTTTAAATCTTCTGCTAAAACTACCCAAATGTGGAGAAATTCATCCTAATCCTGGACCTATTCTCCCAGCAACTTCCCTCCAGTCTTCCTAAACAAAAAAAATTCCTACTTACCAATCTAAACATACATAGTTTCTGCAACAAAATTACTGAATTTCACACTTGGCTCTCATAATATTCTCCGGCTATAGTAGCAGTAACCAAAACCTGGCTTAAGCCTCATACTCTAGATACTGAAATCATTCCTCTAGGTTATAATATTCTAAGAGCTGACAAACTTCATAAAAAGGTGGAGGCGTAGCATTAATCTACTGCAACTATTTAACAATAACCCCTATCTCCAAATGTATTCCATCTTTCCAAAGTGCAGAACTTCTCATAGCAACCCTACAAATAACTGCAAACAACTAACAATTACAGTGTTGCACACCCCACCAGGATAAAACATCCCTATATTAGAAGACCTTCTTGATTGGACTGCCCAAAATCTAACCAATGAAATAATCATACTCAGTGATGCTAACATTAACTGGAAGACCTAATCTCTGATTCCCACCATACATAGTATCAATCTACATGGGTACACCCAACGTAGTACCAGCCCCACATGAATGCACAATAACCAAAGGAGTTCAACCTTAGATTGGATCCTAGTCACATGCCCTCAAAAATACAAAGATATTGGTAACCACCCAATATCCTTAGTGATCACGCACCAGTATACACCTATAGAGCCCAAACCCATGGCAAAAAACACCACACGTATAAAACATCTAGAAATCTAGCTAATTTCAATTAATATGCTAAAATCAATTGGACCCCTCTAAAAACATTATCTCTGGAAGAAGCTGTGAGCTACTTTAACAGAGTTTTCTTACATACCCTTAACAGTCTAGCTCAATTGGAATCAAGAGGACAAAGCAAAACCATGCACCCTGGTTATCAAAAGCCACCAAACATCTACTACTCTCTAGAGACCGCACCTGGAAAGAATGGCACAAAAATAAAAATGAAATCACCCAAATCAAATATAGACAACTACAAAATATAGCTAAAAAGCAAGTAATTACAGACAAAAAAACTACTTCTTTCATAAATTAGTCAACCAAACAACCCAAAGAAAATCTGGAAATCTGTCTTCTCACTCCTTAACTCTGGAACCCCTCAAAAACCCCTTCCCAGCCCCAGACAAAAATCCAGAAGAATCAGCCCATCTTTTCAACTTCCATTTCATTAATAGTATATTCAGCCTTATAAACCAGTCACCACCTAACACTCCAGCACCTCTGATAATCTAGACCCATTACATATAACGTACACTAACATTACTACAACCAGTTCTTTCTCTCTAAATACTGTTCCCACCTCACTTATGCACAAACTTCTCAAAAAGCTAAAACCTTGCTCCCTATCTGCCTACAACCTCCCCTCAGAATGCCTAAAGCTTGCTGCCAATGCAATATCATACCATGTTAGTATCCTCATCAACAGATCTATCACAGAATCTGACTTTTTGAAACTGTGGAAGAAATCCATCATAACTCCATTGCACAAATATGGCAATACCAGTGAACTCTCTAACTACTGACCCATATCTATTCTCTTTCCTCTATCTAACCTTTTAAAGAAATGTATTCACACTCAACTTATGAAATATCTTACTGATAACAAACTCCTTACACCAACTCAACATGGCTTCCATCCATCACATTGTACCACCACTGCTCTTCTTTCCTTTATGGACACTGTGAACAAGGCCCTTGACTCTGGCCAAATAACTTCAGTACTTCTGTTAGACCTATCAAAGCCTTTTGACAGAGTGTCTCATCCCAAGTTACTTCTACATCTAGCAACCATTGGATATTTTCAGTCCACCCTTAAATGGTTCTCAAGCTACTTACAGACAGGCTCAAAATTGTTAGATGGCAAGGTAATAAATCTGAATACCTACCTAGTCAATAAAACAGGAGTCCTCAACAGTCCATTGTAGGGCATCTACTCTTCAATATTTTCATAAATAAACTGCATATTGCTTCTCTTCAAAGCACACATCCTGTAAGCAGATGACTCCACCATCAACACATCCTCTAACAGTATTCAACATCTACAAACCTCACAGAAAATGCCTTTACATCAATCGAAACCTAGTTAATTGAAGAATAACTTCTACTTAATGCAAAGAAAACTAAGCTTATGCTATTCTCAATCATGGCAATCTCACAGGAATTCACCATATACTCAAAGAACTCATGCTAAGTTACTGGGGATTTCCATAGACAGCAGACTCTCCTATGAATAACACATACCTAATGCAATTAAAAAACACACACTTTAAACTTGGTAGTTTATATAGACGCAAACTTTACATGGATAAACCCACTAAAAAGGCAGTTGCCAATAGCCTCCTGCTCCCATCCCTCCTATACAGAGCCGCCATCTTCACCAACCTCCACCAATCTCACAAAAACAAACTCCAAGCATGCTACCACAAAACTGTCAAATTTGCAACCTGCATACCATATCGATCTCATCACTGTCAAACTCTTAAGGAACTTAACTGGCTAGAATTCCAACAATACCTTGATTCCACCCGACTAGCTCTAGCTCATAAACAAATTTACAAACCCGATAGCTGCCCTACCCTTCGGCCCATTCTACAATCCTACTCGCCACTCCAAAATCTATGCTCTACCAACAAACAACTTGTAACCATTGGGAAACCTAATAAAAGAGCTGGACACAGCCTCTTCTCCTATGTCATTGCTAGGATTTAGAATGCCCTTCCCCCAGATATCACCCTCCTAGGCTCATTAAATGCATTCAAAACATCGCTAAAGAAATACTTTCTTAACAATCACATCTGTCCCTGTATTCAAAACCACAGGCCACCTTAAATAAATGTATATCTTTCTTATCTTTTGTACCTCTATCCTCCTACTAACATAGCTCTGTCATCATACCAACCTCTGCCACCAAACTACCTATTTCTTCTGTTCATATCATCAGTTCTCTACCTTCAAGCAAATATTACAGGTTTCCTTACTATACTTCCTTCTTTTGACTTCTTCTTCCAAGTCAGCTAGTAATGGTGGCACACTTCGCCCATATTTTCATTATGATGAATGCACCATATATAGCATATATATCATTACATGGTATGGCTGAAAGCTTCCAAACCCGTATACATTTACCTTACAAAACTTATAACTGCAAAAGAAAAAAAAATGTACCTCTGATTGCCTACTGTAAGAAATGTTAATCACTAGCATCATGTCCTGTTATGTGTATATATGCTATATGTATGTTTATTAATCACCAACATGTTGTCCTGATGTGTATATATGCCATATGTATGTATGTTCTACTTCATTTTACTCTCATGTAATGTATTGTAATGTGGAACTTTTCTCCCTGGTCCTCCGCTGAAAATGGACCTGTGTCCAGTTGGACTTTCCCGGTAAACAAATGTAAAATAAAATGATAAATTATATATTATTATGCATGTAGCAACCTGCCAACTTTATGATGTTGTACTAATTAACTGGCAATGTATTTTTATTAAAAATTTGCTCTGTATGTTTATTTTTTTATGACATTTTTGTGGAGCTTTTCTTCCTAGGCCTCCACTGAAAATGGGTTTCTGTCAATCAATCAATCAACCGATAAATAAATGAATATGCAAATGACCCCTGTTAAGGACATAACGTTTTTTAGCTATATGGCTTTTAGATGGAATAAATCCTGCTATATCTCCCAATGGAACTTCCATAAGCAAGTGTGTAGCAAAAAAAAAGGACTTACTCCCACTAAGATATGTCTAAAATTTAAACAATCACTAAAGCCTTAACCAAAATCACCTGTTTAGCTCTCTCAACCACTCTATAATAGCAATCTTACTGAAAACCTTCTTTAACAAATAAAATAAGTAAAAAACACACTGCAATACGTTTGTAAGGTGCAAAACTCCTGCTACTGCACTTTCGAAAATGCAAGAACATATAGTTGATTCAGAAGTAAAACAATAGACAAGTTAAAGGACCACTACAGGGGGAAAAAATTAAAAAGCTATATTTTTTAACTTTTCTTTAAGTTTGGCGCATTGCAAACCTGTATGTACCAGATAATTTAACGTAAACTCTTTTAAAAGAAACCCACTGATGTACCTGACTGAATGCTCAGTATACACACAACTCATTAAAACAAAAAATAAGTAAACTTGTTTAGGACTGGTATAAATGCATTATTCACTCCCTACTGGTCTGTGCACCTGCCACTTGGAAGTAATTCTACCTATGACTTCCAACCCTGGTGAATATAAGCACTGTAGCATAGCATACCTCTGATTAAATCATTACAGCCTTTTTGTGTTTTATACCGCTGATTAAATTAATAGTTTGACCTTTATACCAGCAACAGCTTAAATTATTCAATGTATAAAAAGACGTATATGTAAACCTACCTTATCTGTAAGGGATACCACAAAGAGAAAAAATTAACACTAAAGTAGTAACTAATGAATCATAGATGAATCGTCAAAAAGGGGAAAGAAACTCAGAAAGGAAGCATACCGTTTAGCCTCTTAGCAGACAATCAGCTGTAATAATGGAACTGCAAAACCTTAACGATAATTATCCTGACACATTATAGTAAACAGACTAAATATGGATGACTTTCTATAGACCAGCCATGACTAAAGTACCCATATCTACACACTCTCTGGCATGGTAGAACTACAAAGCATTTACTTTCACATGAGGCCAATAACATAATGATGCACAATAGCCTGATGACACTTGCTTCTTGACAAAATAAGTGTTTCTGGGGTTAGATTGTGTATTCTTTATGTCTAATTAAACACAACTTATCCAAAAAAACCTCAAGTATCTCATAAAACACAAAAAAATAAATACTCATTTTGCTAATAAACATTATGAACAGACCTTGCAAGATATAAAAACATTATCTAGTATAATCTGTCATTATTTTACTTACTTTTTGGTATATTTTTTCAGTTTGATAATGACAGGTATTGAGATACCACCATGGGTGCTATCACTGATTTGTTTCACTTCATGTGGTGGGTAAACAGTCACAGTACGGTCATTATCTGGGTAACTATTAGAGGATTTTCTGATTTATGACCTATCATTCCACAGACATATCCATATGGACAAAAGGGACGTGCTTGTAATAGTTAAGTGCAAGGGCTGCACAGATGCCTCCAAATAACACTACTCCCACAGCCCTGCTCTTCCCATGAAGGCAGAACAGATACACCTGTCTATCTTTAGCATCCACCAAGGACTGTAGGCATAATGCATATCCTGAGACGGACACACACACACACACACACACACACACACACACACACACACACACACACACACACACACACACACACACACACACATTCCAAGCCCCATCAGTATCTGGAAAAGGTAAGTCCTATCCCATTATTCCCCTCCCTTCTCAGCACACTGGTAACTAATCAAATCTGGGTCATCTGGGTCATACTCAGGGCCATCATCTATCCATACTGTGAAGCTTCTGCATCGTGTTATTATTTTAAATCAATAATTATTCTGAAATGCATCTGGGTGACTTTGCTTTTCTGACATTTTTTAAGTAGGATACTATTGCCAACTCCTAATTAAAATGGAGTTTGACTGAATAATATAAAAGCAGACTCATAACAAACCATTAGAGCTTTACATCATGATAGCCTGTTATAAATAAAGGAGAAGTGTATTTGTTAAAATAAGCTCATAACTGATTACCAACAACCACTGAGACAACAACTCTGTGTGCAATACACAGGAAACATTGTTTAAACCTCAGTTTCTTAGTCATTATGTAAAGGAATGCACAAATACTGTGGGTCTATATTATCATATCGCACGCTCAGAAGAGCGAACGACAGATAATCGACCCCATGTAAGCGAAAGCTTAAAACTTCAGAACAGTGATTGTTTTCCAATGAAAACAATTGCTGTTCCAAAACAAAAAAAAAAAAAAAAACAACAGTAAAACATTACTTAATGTGGAGGGCTTCACCCCCCACACCCCCCGACATGTGGGGCTGTGTCCCCCACACCCTCCCTACTTAAATATACTAACTCTGAGATCGCACTACAGTGCCGAAAAGGCAAACTAGCGAAAGCGGCCAAACAAATTCTTTTCCAGGGAAAGAATTCGCTAAACAGCCGCTTCGCTATTTTGCCTTTTCGCGCTTTACTGTTCGACAAAGACCCATTCGACAACCTGTGTCTGTGACGGCATAATAGGGAACCAATACTGCAACAATGCTTAGAAACATTGTACAATGCAGACAAGTCTTCATTGTGAGACACTGTTTATAACATACATAATGTACACAATTTTGAAGAAGCAGAATTTCCGCTAAAAGCAACATCAAAAATGCTAGTGTGCTTCAGAAGCAGATTTACACACTGCAGATTTATAGCAAAGGTGAAACAATCTATAATATCAGTATCGTTAGCACTGAAAGACAAGCACAAAAAAATTGCATTATTGGGTAACTTTATAGCCCAAAGCACAGAGATAACAGATTTGAAAGTTGATACACAGCAGTTGCAGATCAAGTATGGAAAACAATATAAGATAACTAAATAATTTGAGTAAAGAAACTTTTTTACTAGTAGAGGCTAATTGAAGATATAAGTGTTCAGACCTACAACACAATGCTCTTGCAGGTCAAAAATATATTTATTTGCTTTTGTTTACCAGGAAAGTCTGAATGGCTTACATTTTCCATTTTCAGTAGAGGCCCAAGGAGAAAAGTCCCAAACAATATTGATATACAAAGCTACAAAGTATAGACAACATCGCCTGAAAGAACAGTATACAAATATAATGCAATCCATTGAAATGGAATTAAGAACTATTATAGACAGGTATAAAGTGTAGTAAGTTCTGTAGTAATGTCTAAGAAGTGGCACTGGTACACACTGCAGAGCATCACTGCAGCAAGGAATTGTCAGTATAAAAATCTTGAGTATTTGGGTATTTGTACCTTGGAAATTCAGAACAGTTACATATTCTAGTGTGATTAAAATGTAACTTTACTGCTTTAATATTTTAATATTTTTCTACTTTCATATTTTGTAAATATCAAAATTACTTGTATTATTTCTGGAGTTTTTCTCCTCATGTCTCCACTGAAAATGGGCCCCTGGCTCAGTTGGACTAACCTGGTTAACAAATGTCAATAAATAAATAAATAAATAAATAAAATTTGAGGTTGGTTTTAAAAGAAAGGCTGTTTACTTGTCTGTTGGTGATATGAATGCTGCTCCGTAGTTTAGTTATGCTGAGTGCAAGGAGTTTGCACCTAAGCTGCTATATTTCTGCAATTCTAGTAAGTGTTGATCCTTTGTTTGAAGGTTCTTTCGGGGTTTGTAAATTTTTTTTATATTACTAATGCCTTGGATGTTTGAGGGATGGTGTGGGATTTTATGTTCCACTAAGAGTTGTGTACATGATATGTGGTGTGATCATTCTTGCCAGTTCAGGTTATGCAGTGGAATAGACTGCCCATACATGTCAAGCAGAGTGCCTCTTTGGCCTTTTCAAGAGGAACCTTAACGATTGGATGGGAGAAAGGAAATTCACCCCGGGGATCACGTCATTCGCCCTGCTAGACAGGGGTCCAGGGAAGTAAATAATGTGGGAAGAAATAGCCAGGGAATTGTTATGGCTAGGCTTGTATAGGCCCTAGGGCTGATAGCCTAGTACCAACCTATGAACCTATGAATGCAATGATGGGATCAGTTTTGGAGATTTACTTATTTTGTTACAGCTTTGCTCAAGCCTGTTCATTAGTGTGGCTTGAAGATTTGTGAAAACTGTGTAGATGCATACAGAAGGCTTGGAAAAGTACAGTTGTGTACACTTACCATAAATGTAGATGTTCGAGTGTATTCACTGTTGCAGTCATTACATTTGGGTAATCTGCTGGCAGGTTGCCCTTAGTCGGCCTGAATAACAAAGTCTTGGGTCCTGCATTGGTTGCTGTCTCCTCTTCCATGATGTATGGTCGTCAGGGGTATAACACATGCAGCCAACAGCATTTTAATCAGTTTTTCTTGCCCTAGATGTCAGGTGCCCCCAAATGGGGAGCAAAAAAAAAAAAAAATATATATATATATATATATGTATATGTATATATGTATATATATATATATATATATATATATATATATATATATATACACACATGTATTTTAGAACACAAACAATTCACCTTCAACTAAAAGCAAATACACCACAAAGGTTTTTGAGCATAGTGAAGGAAAGAAGAGGTGTAATAATAGAGAAGAAAGGGGGCTGGTGGGTGGGTAACCCAGACTGCAACAGTGAACACACTCACACATCTACATTTATGGTAAGTGTACACAACTGTACTATGTTCTTTGTGTTTCACTGTTGCAGTCATTACATTTAGGTAGAATCCCAAAGCTATGGATGGGAGGATGGAATTAAACAGCATTAGGAGCAGCTATAAGCTTGCCCTGGATTTAGAAAAGAGAGGTAAATGGTAATACTTTGTTTACGTATGAATTGAGCTCCAAGTAGCAGCTTCTAGAATGTCTCTGGTAGGAACCCCTCTGAGAAAGGCTGCAGAAGTAGAAGCAGCCCTGGTGGAATGGGATCTGATCCCCTTGGGCACAGTTTTATCATGGTGCAAGTAGCAGAAACGAATACAATGGCTTATCCATTTTGAAATAGTCTGCTTTGATATAGCCTTCCCCTCTGCTCCTGTTGCAAATGCCACCAGTTGTTGCTCAGACTTTCTTACAGTTTTTCTCCTGTTTAAGTAGAATCTTAGTTGTCTGTGTACATCCAATGAATGCAGAATCTGCTCCTCCTTGTTCTGCGGATTTGGGAAAAAAGTTGGCAGGTAAATGGTCTGGTTAAGAGCCACACTGGATACCACCTTAGGCATAAAAGAAGGATTGGTCTTGAGGGCCTCCCTGTCCGGGTAAAACATAATGAAAGGCTCCACTGCCATGAGAGCCTGTAGTTCTAAAATCCTTCTACTGAAGTGACTGCCAAAAGAAAGGCTGTCTTCCAAGAAAGAAATTTTATATCTGCAGTGGCAGCTGGTTCAAAAGGAGGTAGGGTGAGTTTTTCAGGCACAAAATTGAGGTCCCATGCAGGAGTCGGTGCTCTCCTGGGAGGCCTTAAATTTTTGGCCCCTCTGAGGTACTGCTTTAGGAGGGGGTGAGAAAAGAGAGGAGGCTCTTTGTTGTAATGAGTCGAGATGGCAGAGGTGTGGATTTTTATTGAAGAAAAAGATAGGGCCTTGTGAAGCATCTCAGTTAAGTATTGCAAAATCTGAGGAATATCGGGCTTTGCTGTGTCTATTCCTTGTGCTTGGTTCCAAGCACAGAATCACTTCCATTTATCAGCATAAGATTTTCTAGTACTAGGCCTTCTAGCCTCCAAAATGACATCCATCACAGGTTTACTGAGAGATGTGATTGGAGAAATTAGTTGATTAGCCATGCTGCAAGATTCAGAGTTTGGAGCTGAATGTGCAGAATTTGATAGTTCTGCTGAGACAATAGATGAGGTGTTGGAGGCAAGTACCACGGAGGAAGGTGTGACATATTCCTTAGAAGCAGGTACCAGTGTTGGTGAGGCCAGTTCGGAGCAATCAGAATAATTTTTGTTTTTTTCCTGTCTGACTTTTAGTAAGACCTTGGAGAGTAGAGGCAGTGGGTGAAAGGCATAGACTGATAGGTTTTTCCAGCTGAAGGATAGGGCATCCACTTTCCATGCTTTTTTGTGATGAGTTCTTGTGCAGAATTTGTCCAACTGATAGTTTTGGGGATAGGCAAATAGTTCTATGTCTGGGCTCCCCCATTTTCATGTCAACATGCTGAAGATTTGTGGATCCAGTTTCCATTTGTGTGGGTCCATAAGATTTCTGCTTAGGTCATCTGCCAGAGTATTTTGCTTTCCTGGCAGGAATTGAGCTTGAAGATGTATTTGGTAAGTCAAGGCTGTGTTCCACAAGGCCGTGGCTAGTCTGCAAAGGGGGTAGGAGTGGGTACCCCCCTGCTTGTTTATGTACCACATAACTGTGGTGTTGTACGTCTTTATCAGTAGTTGTCCTGGATGAAGGAAGTCCTTGAAGGCTATCAAAGCATTTTGTACAGCTAGCATTTCTTTCTGGTTGATATGTAGATGCATTTGATTTGTGCTCCTTTTGCCCTGAATGCATCTCCCTGCCAGATGGGCCCCCCCAAGCATAGTCTGATGCATCTGTAGTTAGGGTTTGGGTGGCAGGGGGTAGAATGAATGACAGTCCCTTGTTTTGGTGACATGCCTCTGCCCACCAAAGGAACTCCTGTTACAGGCAGGGAATGAGAGGAATCATTGTTTCCAGGCTGTGACAATGTTGACTCCATAAACATTTTAGGTACCATTGAAGTTTCCTCATATGCAGTCTTGCATATGGAATTAGTAGACTGCAGGATGCCAGGAATCCCAAAGCCTGCAGAATTTGTCTTGCAGATAGCTGGGTTTTTGTTGCCACTTGTTTGAAGTATGTTGTCAATTGAATTTGTTTGTCTGGTGTGAGGTAAGCCATCTGGGCAGTTGTATTCAAGCTTGCACCCAGGAATGTAATTATTTGGGAGGGTACCAGTTGTGATTTCTTTTCATTTATGGTGTACCCTAGGCATACTAGAAGCCTTTTTATAAATGCGAGATGCTGAAGAAGAGTGTCCTTGTCCTCTGCCTGAATGAGACAAGCATCCAGATATGGATACATTTGAATGTTTCTTTGTCTGCAAAATGCAATTACTGGTGCCAGGCACCTTGTGAAGACCTTGGGTGCAGTAGATAAGCCAAAGGGCAGTGCAGAGAACTGGTAATGCAAATAGTCTGCTTTGAAGTGGAAGTATCTTCTGCAAGATTCCCTGATTGGGATATGCAGGTATGCCTCTTTTAAGTCTAGAGTTACTAACCAGGCATTCTTGCCTAGCATAGGCAGTAGCTGTTGTAAAGTCAACATTTTGAATTTTGAAATGTCCAGGAAAGTATTTAGAATGGATAAGTCCAGAATTTGACGCCATGATTTGTCTTTTCTGGGTACCAGGAAAAGTCTTGAATAAAACCCTTGTCCTTTCTCCTTTTCTGGTACTGGTTGAATAGCCCCCATATCCATGAGGGACATGACTTGTTTCTGGGCCTCTATCCACTGATTTGGTGGCGGATCTGCCCATCCGTTTGAAATTGGCAATGTGTGGAAATGAAATCTGTACCCCTGGGATACTTTATTTAAGACCCACTTGTCCTGGGTAATTAGATGCCAATTTTGAACATGAAGCGCTAGTTTTCCCCCCAAAGGGATTGCCAAAAGATAATTGCTTGGAGATGGCAGAGGAAAGTCACTGAGACTGTTTACTGTAGGGTGATGCTTGGTTACCTCCTGACTTGGAGGTGGAGGCACCCCATTGTTTTGACCTGTAAGATCCTTGTGACTGAAACCTGGAGCCTTTGGAGCATCTGGGTTTGGCCGGAGTGGCTCTGTTGGACACTGAAAGGGACAAATTCTTAGTAGGCCAGTGTCTACTGAACCTGGGTGGCTGCACTTGCAAGAAATCTTTTACAGTTTGCATAGATTTAGCTTTGGATTCCATCTTTTTTAAAACCTCTTCTGTCTTATTACCAAACAAACTGTTCTGCTGTAAAGGAGCATCCAACAATTTAGCTTTAACATGATTAGGCAGATTTTGCTCTTTGAGTCAAGCATGCCTTCTTATCACAGATCAAGTTACGGTGGCCCTGCAAGAGGCCTCCAAGGAATCAAAACCACATTGCAAAGTATGCTTTCCAACCTGTTCTGCTGAATGCAATAAATCCTGTAACTCTTTATTTTCCACACAATCAGAAATCAACATAATTTTCTGTTTCAGTAAGCCCATAACATGCTGTTGATATTTAAGCATATGAAACTGGCAGTTTAAAGCCCTGATTGCCAAGGTTGCAGATGTATAAACCTTCTTACCCCATCTATCCAGCGCCCTGGAGTCTCTATCTGAAGGGGTAGGATTTTTGGCTGTAGAAGCCTTAACACCCTTGGGACCCTGAGAAATAGTTTCAGGGTCAGCAGCAGGATTTTTGAAAAGAAATTTGTGGGAGTCAGGAACCCTGTAATATCTGTCTGGCTTACTAGGTGCCAGAGGCAGGGAATCAGGAACCATGCTTGTTTCTGAGAAAACATAATCAACAATGTCTAATACAGGAGGTATAGCCAGAGGCTTATGCTGAGGAAGAAGAAGAAAATCCCTAAGCCTCTTTTTGGATTCTGAGAAGTCCTGAATCTCCCAATGAAAATGTTCCCTTAAAGTATGCAAAGTCTCTCCAAAAGAGTAATCCTCAGGAGGAGAAGCAGAAGGGATGGATTCCTCTTCATCAGAGTCCTCATAAGGTGGGATAGAAAATTTCTGATCAGAAGAGGAATCAGAAGAAATGGAAACTTGATCTGAAGATTCATAATCAGTGCCTTGCCTAGGCCTCTTAGCGGGGGGGGGGGGGTTGGGAACCCCTGATCAAGGTAATTAAATCCTCAGCCATTTTGATCATTTGTTTTTTAGGCATAGGGGCCTGAGCATGTGGCTCATGCGTCAGTTTTTTAGACACAGAAGTAGGTTTTGGCCTTGTTTTTGATGATGGCGTCAGTTTAATATACAAATGTTAAGGCTTGAAAACACCCTCAGAAGCTGGTGCCTGCTCAGCGGCTCCAGACCCATCCAAGGAGAGACATCTGCGGGTTCAATACTTTCGGAATCTTGCGGTATACCGGACTCCGAATGGGTCTCGGTAGAGGCCTGCGACTCAAAAGCAGCAGGCATCAGGGGCTGCGAAAGCGCCTCACTGAGTACCGGTGAACCGGCGACTGGCTTAGGAGAAGCTTCATTATCGGTTTTGGACCTCGACGGTCTGTCTCTGTCTTTTTCCTTGCGTATTTTGTGAATTCCGGTAGTCGGATGGCTAACCGATGACATTTTAGGATAGTTAAATCTTGAACCAAAGTATTTAGAAGCAAAAATATACCGATGCTTAACAGTGTGTTGCTTAAATTTAGCAGAAAACCGACAGCAAGGCATGTTGTGATCAGGGCCTAGGCAAGGAATACAGTCCAAATGAAAATCCTTATGAGGTATTTGCTTCCCACAAGAAATACAATTATTAACTTTTACTGACATTGGTAAGGAGCAAGAAAAAGTTTCCCCAGCGGGGTACTTAGCTTTAGTTTGAAGACTTCGGTTCTGAAACTCGAAAATGAAATATTCAGGAGACGGCCGACCGGCACTTGCGAACTGTTTCTGCTTCGGGCACTGCGCGGCAAGAAAGACTGATTAAAATGGTGTCAGCTGCATGTTTTATACCCCTGATGACCTGACGTCATAGAAGAGGAAACAGCAACCGACACAGGACCCAAGACTTTGTAATTGAGGCCGACTGAGGGCAACCTGCCAGCAGATTATCCAAATGTAATGACTGCAACAGTGAAACATGAAGAACATCATACCTCTCAACATGTATCAAATTCGGCATTTGTTGGTTTTAAGGGTAAAATAATGGGGTGCCACAAATTTCCGAGTGGCCTCTTCAGTTCCCGATTTTTTAAATTTTTTTTTTACTTTTATTTAGAAGTTTTAAAATTATCGCCAACATCATCATGCGTCTCCAGCATATCCTGCAAGGGAGTCGTGCATGATGGCATCTTGAACAGTACTGTTTTGGAAGTTTGTTGGTAGTGGAATTAATAGCAGCAGCAGCAATCAGGTTTGGAGCTAGCCTGGCACCTGCCCTGTGTACAGTTTAAGTTCTGCAATCAATCTGCAGCAGAGTCCACCCATGCGTCTGCCCCACAGGAATCAGGTCAGTCAGGAATCCAGGATGAGAAAATGTATTTGCTCCCATGCTGCAGCTTGACCTCCATCCTCCTCCAGGTAAGTAAAAGGAAAAAGGGAAAAAAATGCATATGCCTAATGAAGACTGCATTCAGAATGATTTTACAATCTCATCTGCTACACAGTGCACATACTTCTTAAAAGTAGTTAATAGTGCTTGCTGCTTTTCTTTCAATGGACAGTTTATATTACAGAACTTTTTGTTTTATTTATGTCATGTAATGATGTGGTCACAGTTAGAAGTACAGTAGCTAGCCTGGACAGCATGTGACTTTACTTACTGATTTAAATGAAAATCATTCATGATTGATTCAATCTAGTAGGTTGACTCTCGAGCAATCCATTAAGTTAAAACCATGAGAAGGCAGGAACACTGGAGAAGTCGTGAAACTGTAAAAACTTACTTGTTCATCACAAAAGGATAGGACTCTCGACACCATAAGTGACATAAATACAAAAGTCCTTAAAAATCCATGAATGCCAGAGCTGAAGCAGAAAAAATCTTTTTGTGATTTTAACAGAACTACTCTCTGAAATAAACAAATAAGCTTTTACAGTTTCACGACTTCTCTGGTGTCCTGTCTTCTCATTGTTTTACAGTTTGTTTCTTGGGTCTTAATCCCTAAGTTAAACTAGGAGGCAGGAGCTAAAGTAGAACAGTTAGTACAGTACAGTAGCTTGCTTGGACAGTGGAACTTACTGCTTTAAATGAAAATCGTGACTGATTTGTTCTTGTACCTCGAGCAATCCCTAAATTAACCAGGAAGCAGGAGCTGAAATGTAGGATCTGCTTGTGAAGTCTGTGATAATATAATGTCATGATGTTTTTTATGTGCTGTGATATGTATTATTATTATTATTAGTTCTCTCTCTGCATTGGTAATATGTATTTATTTCACAAGACAAAACCATAAGTTCATAGGTAGGTACTAGGCTATCGGCCCTGGGGCCTATATAAGCCTAGCCAAAAAGGTTCCCTGGCTTTCACACCCAAGAAAGTTACTTTCCTGTGCCCCTGTCAAGCAGTGCTGCAGAGGTGATCCCCGGGGTGAATTTTCTATTTCCCATCCAGTCATCAAGATTTTTCTTAAAGAGTATGGAAAGTCTCTGGGACAGGAATCTATCCCTCCAGCATGTTCTGTTTATTGTGGTGACAAGGTTTAGGTCAGTGGAGCATGTGGCTTGGAGAGACTGGGATTTCTTTAAGTGTACCATATCCAACAGCTCTGGGTTTGACATAGCTTTGTATGTTAAGCAGAGATAGCCTCTGAATAGGCGATATGCGACGGAGTAGAGCTGGAGTTTTTTGCAAAGGTTTGCATATGGCATCTGTTTGAGGCCGGTAATCCTCTTAGTGAGGTATTTCTTTGGCCTTTCCAATTGTTGTAGGTGTCTTGTGAGATACATGCCAAATGGGGCACTGTACTCTATAATGGGTCTGATGAGGGATGAGTAGAGAGGAACAATGACCACCTTTTTTCTAGAGGAGAACCTTTTTGTGATGAGGTGTGCTACGTAGAAAGATTTCCTGACTACTGTGGTGATGTGGTTATCAAAGGAGAGACTACTGTCCACCTGTGTCTCGAGGTCTCTTATCATACTTTCAGTGTTTAGTGAGCTACCACCTATGTGGTAGTCCATGGGTAACACGTTTTTCCCAAAGGGGATGACAATGCACTTCCTGGCATTGAGCTTGAGGCTATGACTTTGACACCAAGCATCTGTCTCTGTGAGGCCACTTTGTAGAATGTCTACAACATTAGTTGATTCTATTATGGCTCCCAGTTTGCAGTCATCTGCGAACGTTGTTAGCTAAAGACCTTCTGTGTTGGCCTGCACTTCAGAGAAGTAGATGCCAAACAGGAGAGGACGCAGGACCGAACCCTGTGGTACTCCACTCATCACTGCTCTGAAGTCGGACTTGGAGTCGGCTACTTTTACTGTGTGGGTTCTGTCAGTGAGCCAGTTGGTCACCCATCTTGTGACTTACGGATTTATGCCCAGTTTAATGAGTTTATCTATAATTCCAGAGTGGGGGATGGTATTGAAAGCCTTGGCGAGGTCAAAATAGGCTGTGTGCACTACCATGCCCTCGTCTACGGCTCCAGTGACTGCTTCAAAGAAGTCAATCAGGTTTAGTAGACATGATCTACCTTTTACAAACCTAAACTGAGTGGGGTCCAGGGTTTGGAGGTTACCTATGTCTTTGTTTATAAGCTCCAAGATGATACGTTCCATGGCCTTGCAGACCAGGCTTGTCAGGCTAATGGGGTGGTAGTTTTTGGGGTCCGTGGTGGCACCCCCTTTGTGGAGTGGGATAACCATCACTGTGCACCATTCAGTAGGCACATAGCCTGAGGTGAGGCTATGATTGAACATGGTACTTAGGTGGGGTGCCAGTTTGTTCCATAGTTTGTGCAGTATGCAGCCTGGGATGTTGTCTGGTCCCATGGATGCTGTGTTCTTGGCTTTGGAGAGTGAGGTCTTTACTTGTTCATCCATGATTACAGGGGCTTTGCATTCTTCCGGTATTAAGATTGGCCCTTTGGAGGGTGAGATGGAGGTAAAGTTAGCACTGAACATATCTGCCAGGATGTTGGCAATATCGGTTGGTTCTGTACATTTAGTGCCATTGTGCTGTAGCTCAGTGCAGATCTGAGTATTGACATTGAGATTCTTGACATAGCTATAGAATGCTTTGTGGTTGTCTTTGGAATCAGTGGCAATTTTATTTTCATAACTGGCTTTGGAGAATTTCATGAGGGATCTCAGCTTCTTGCTGTGGCTGACCAGTGAGTTCCTCCAATCTTGGGATTTTACTCTTTTTTGCAACAGCTTCTTCCTTCTGTTGTAGAGTTTGTTTATGGCAGGGGACCACCAGATTGGCTTCCTTTTTTTGGAGGATAGCATCTTGATTCTATTGAGGTTGGCATGATCCATGCACTCATGTATGTGCTTATACAGTGCATTTGTGTAAGATTCAGCAGTCGTACCTCTATTTTCCATCTGCATGGGTGTTGTGAAGTTTGCCATTTCTGTCTTAAGAAGCATGAAGTTGGCTTTGGAGTATTTTTTGATGGTGGTTTCCTTAATGGGGGGTGGGGGTGGGATATGTATGCCTAGGGTGATTAGCTTGAGGTCAGATCTGACCAGCGAGGAGTTGACCTCTGGTATGGAACACTGGCAACCCATACTGGTAATGACCAGGTCCAGGATATTGCTGCCCCTGGTGGGGGTGTAGACAAGCTGATCCAAGGCATTAGAATTTATGAATTCCAGAAAATGTTGAATGAATGAGTTGGTACATGAGTAGTTTTCCCAGTTGCTGGTGGGGTAGTTGAAATTGCCCATAATTAAGGTATTGGGTTGTACCTTAATATTTTCCACCATCTTAAGAAATGAAGAGTGGGAATCCTGGGGCATGGTGGGGGATCTGTATCAAGCTACAACCTGGATTGCAGTCTTGCCTAGTGTTAATTGCACCTGGATAATTTCGGATGCATTATGTTGAGCAACTAGCCTGGAGGTGTGGATATCCTTAATGAATATGGACACGCCTCCACCTTTAGTGCTTTGGTCCAGGTTAGGTGGCTGAAAGATGTGGTATGAATTATAGCCTGGTAATGCAGGGGTGCTCTCTGGACCCTTGAACCAGGTCTCTGTCACTGCATAAATATTGATGTTCTCCATTTTAAGGAGTGCCTCGAGTGAGTGCATTTTGTGGTTTAGACTTCTAGCATTGAGTAGCGTTACCCTCAGAGTTTGCTTGCTTGTACCTGTTGTGGTGGTGAATTTAGCATTTGTACCTTGATTAAAAAAGGCACTATAGGGGTGCCTTACCCAGTATCCGGAATCCTAGGAGTGACAGGTGCAGGCCATCTCTGGCAAAGCATCGTAGACTGTCGACCATGTTGTCCCAGGCAGACAGATACTGGATCCCCTTAGAATGACACCAGAAGCTTAGCCAATTGTTAAAATCAATAATTTTGTCCTTGCACTGTGGTATCATTCTAGGCGATGGCAGGATGCTACTCAGGGCTAGGGTCATACCTGCCTGGACTACAAGATCCGAGAGCTCCTCCATGTCTCTTTTCATGTAGTCCAGGGAGATACATATCAGGTCATTCACACCAACATGGGCAGTGACAGAGTCATACTTGTACTTGTTGTGTAGTGACCTGAGTGCATGTGTTATGTGGCGGATCCTCCATCCGACAGGCAGCTGACAGTAACTTTCTCCTTGCTTAGCCTGGTGAGTGGGACATCAGTGTGCCTGACTATAGAGTCACCTATGCCTAGTGTGTTGGGTACGTTGTTTTGCCTTATGGGCTGAGGTTGAGTGGCACACTGACTTTGTGGGCTATGTATCATTTGGGTAGTATTAGGGAGTGGTGGTTGTCTGCGTTTCAGCTTGGGAGGTCTCTGTTGCTTGGGCAGATTTTTATTGAGTGCCTCTGTGAATGTGGGTGTGTGCTTTGTGCTTCTATGTGTTGGTTTTGCTAGTGTGGGTTTTGAAGGACTATGTGTTGAGTGTGGTGTGTTGCAGGTGTTAACCTTCTCTTCTTCACTGTTTAGTCCAGTCTTAGCTGGAGAGAGATTGGCTTCCAGTTTGGCTATATAAGTGCATCTGTCACAGGTTGTAGTGTTGGGTGGTAGGAGGAGAGGGTTGTCAGTGTACATGAGGCAATTGTTACATTGCCCCAAGATGCCCAGATTCATCAGGTGGACAGGAGACTACACCGGGAGCTGACCCATGGACATGCCTGGATAGGTGCTTATTAATTTAAGTACTAAGAACTGTTTTCCTTTTGACAAGTGAGGAAAGTCGAGTGCTGTAGTAATTTGTAGTTTATTTAGTGCTTACGAGTTCTGAGCAAGTGCTGAGCACAGGGAAACAGTTTTTTGTGCTGAAACTAAAAAACTGGCTAATTATAGCTAAAACTAGCTAGTTTTAGCACCAATCCCAAGAAGAGAAGCAAGCTATGGCCTGTTTGGTGATCCACAGTCTTGTCCCAGATGATGCAAGGATATGCAAGCTTGTAACCTTTTTCTGGTAGATGCCTCGAATAGCAACCGGACCAATTGGGTATGTTAAGCACAGATACTCACTTTCCAAACAGAAAGAGTCAGGAATCAGTGCACTCTGCTCCTGCTCTCACCAGGATCAGAATTTAAGCACAGATTAAGTACAGATTCCAAGCTGTCACCTATAAAGCAGTTATAAAGCTTTTTGGTGATCAGCAGTCTCCAGGAAATTATGCAACTGCACTCCTTCTCTCACCAGGAGAAAACAGAAGTACTAATCCCAAGATGACTACTGAGAGGCAGAATGTGGGCTCTACAATAACTGGTGGCCTAGCAATAGATGGTTAAATGTAAGATGAAAAAAATGGTTTATCCTAAACACTGCAGTGTGCACTGGAGGAGTTAGATGTCAAAGCAGGTAACTTAAGTTTTACCTGTCTAAAAGTTAAGTTTTAGTGGAGAGCCACTATTTTTAAAACAGCAAGATAGATTGGAATGGGGTGATCACTTTTGTATACTGGTACTATGGAATATAGTAGGATGGTCAATAAATTTAAATAGTTGAAGGGGAGTGATTTCACAAAATGATAATTTTGTGCTTACTCACACAAGCCATTAAAAGCAGAAAGGAAATGAGATATATGGTCAAATTAACATAAGGGACAGGCAACTAGAAAGACAGTGATGTTTAAGAACACAACAGGTGGGAGGGTGGGAAAAATTTCTGTCTGACTCACAAGAGACAGAGCTGTGGTTTCTTTTCAAATTTTAGTATGCAGTTAAAAGCAGAATACAAGTAAAACAGTGTAAAGAAAACATGGGTACAGAATGAGTCAAACGCGTAAGCAGCACTTCTGCCATCCCTACTTAAATTACGTGTAATTTGTCTTCAGGCACACAGCGCAAAATACAGACATACAAATGCTTCTTTTTCCTGAAACTTGTTCCCGTGTGCCTGCAAGTATCCGCTATGCTAGCTAACAGCCTGACACACTTTTCTCAACCTGCTGTTTCATCTTTTGTTCATTTTTTGCAACCCCAACATATAAATAGTGTTAATGGTGAGTAAGCAATAAAAAGCAAACTCATAAGTTGCACAAAAAAATCTTTTAATACTTGATAGCCCTGCAGTGCTTCACTAGGGGATGGCAGTTTTATTCCAGGGTATATTAATGATGAACGGTGCTGTTATAATGCACTTATTCTGTAAACCATATGATAGTGAACTGGAAATTCTGCATACATGGATAATCCTCTGACATTTATTATAATGACAAACCCCAGACTGCAACAAATTCAACATAACTGTGTGTGGAGAAAGTAAAACATTTCACATTCTCATATATTTTAGCCATATAACTATCAGGTTTACATCTGCCTTTCCAAACTGGTTCCACATATTCTCCATGATGCTGACATTGTTTAATTAATGCTTTCCACTTTATGCAGGACTGATTGTTCTGGTTATATTTTGTGGTAATATTTTTTGCCAGTTGTACCTACTTGTCATGGGACTTTGTCCACATTTTTGATATTTTTGGGTTGAGAGGTATGCTTGGAAATAAGGATGCTGAAGTTACTATCCCAATATGGTCAGTGAGATATGGCCTAGCTTTGTAAGCTAGCCTGATTTGCAATGGGCTTTTTGGACATCATTTCTGTTTTTTTTTAAACAAGAAACATCTTTATTAAATTATCACTTATGACACAGGCAATCATATATTTATATACATGAAACCATATTGACATAATCTTATTTGCAAGCATTTTACATCACAAACCATACTGACATAATTTCAGTTGCAAACATTACACATCACTTATGATCTAACCAATCATTGTCGGTCAGACATTACACAGCTCACTCAAATCCTGCCTTCTTTAAACCTCATTCTTTCCATGTATGTACCGTTCCCACAATTCCCATGTTTTCCTATGTAATTTGTTCCTACCCTTTTCTAAAGATCCCAATTCCAGTTGCTTTATCTCTGTTACTATATTCACTGCTTCTAGTACAGTTAGTTTAGATTTTGATTTCCATTTTCTAGTAATTGCTTTCTTGGCAGCCACCATAATTAGCAGTGGCGGCTGGTGACTTCAAATCATAGGGGGGCTGCAGGAGACAGCTGGATGGGTGTGGCCAACAAGACGGGGTGTGGCCAACAAGACGTTGTGATGGGTCCTGTGGGTAAATACACTTAGTCCGACTGTAACTTTACTTTACATTAAGCCAGCCTAACTACTATCTAACAAGCAAAGAAATACTTATAAATTTAAGTAGAAAACTAAAACTAACCCCTTACAATCCAGCTCTAGTAATAATCACTCAAACTTTAAAGTAGCATTAAAAAAAAACTCTATTCACTGACCTGTAAAAAGGCAATTCATAATAGGTGCCACCTACAAGACACATCAGTGAATGAAAAATAAAAAATGCAAACTAACTATCCTACCACCTATTAATGCAATCAGTACCCCTTTGTTTGAGGCTGTTCTTCAGTGATCTCTGCTAGGAATATATAACAGTTAACTGCATTTTCTACATATACTAATATATCAGAGAGTTGGGCAGTAACAGTCCATACCGGTGTTTCTCAAACTTTTCTGATCGTGGCCCACTTGAATAAAGCATATAACTCAGTGGCCCACAAGCCTCTTCCATAAACCACATGACATCACATATCCAGGTATACACAAGCACCAAAATGAAACATTTCCTAAACACTGACACAGTAATGAATAATTTTCCCCAGTAACCCGTTCATTAGTCTGTATTGTGTATGCACAAGCACTGAAATGACACAAATTATTTTGCCCAGTGGTTGCTTCAGCTGTCTGACCATGTATGCACAAGCACTTCCCTGATACACAAATTCCCTACGCAAAATCTTCATTACTATGTCCAGGTATACACAAGTACTGAAATGAAACATTTCCCTAAAAGAAAAAAGCAGATTCCACTCCAGATGCCTGAGTACCAACAGTAAGGATCAGGGACTTCTGCTTGTCAGTTTATAAAATTCCAAATCTAGGCAGTATTTGGAGCATCATTTTAGGAATACTAACATCCCATCTCCTGTGCTGCTGCATTTCTGATAGCACACTGCTGACGTAGTAAGACACTAAAGTGAACAGTAAAACCAACGTAGACATCTGCCTCTGGTGCTGGAGAATGAATCTGAACACCAGCAAGTGCAAGAAAAGAGATCTCACTTGTACCGAAACATATGCCTGCTACTGAAGCTCATATAACATTTGCTTCATTACTTCTTATACTTTTCTTATATTTCACTTTGGCCTTCTGAAAAGGTGCCATCCTTAACCACATTGCCTCTCTAGTGTACATTCTTATTCATACCTGCCTGCTAGACTTGTCTGAGATATTACCCAAGCTTGTGAAAAATCTACTAACCAAAGCTAAGGAATTTCACATTTGATTGACAAAGTTTGCAGTTAAACTGTTTGAAACACTGTTCAGAGGGCTTCCATGTGGCTGCCAAGGACAGATCTAAGATCCTACTCTCTTCTTCACATCTGAGAACACCAAATCCAACACTGCTCTTTTACTAGTACACACCAAGTACCTCAGCCTCACCAAAGCTTTTGAGACAATTCCCCACTCAGGCATAGTAAAAAAGCTAAACAAACTAGCAATAAACCCCAAAGCCACCCACGGGATTGCCAACTGTCTTACAGATAGGATGCAAATAATCAATATAAGGGAAGTTACCTTTGAAAAGAGATCAGTCACCACTGGAGTTCCCCAGGGTTATGTGCTGGGACATCTCCTGTTTGGCATCTACTTTTCTGAAGTAAAAGTCAATACCAAAGAGCTTTGTCTGACTATGTTTGCAAATGAGTGCAAGCTAGGAGCAGTCAGTGAATCCCTAGATGACTTAGCCATTCTGCAGGAAGGTTTGCTTCAAATAAATAACTGGGGCCAAAATTATGGCTGAAACTAAATGTCAAAAAATATACTACTGTACCTTTGGAAGTCATCTACCATATGGACTTCCACAGTGAAAATATGCCCCTAAGAATTAACCCGTTTGTTCAGGATTTGGGAACTTATGTGGACAGTGATCTAACTTTTGAACAACATGTGCCTATTGTTGTAATTAAGCCCTTTTATATTCCACAGCTTATTAAAAAAGGGATTGTGTCTAGATCTATGGATGTCATTGTCCCCTTTTACTCAGCCCTCATTAGACCAGTCATTGAATACAATGTCCCTTTACCATGTATCTGTCCAGACACATGCAACAACTGGAATGCCCGCAGAGATACCTTACTAAAAGAATACAAGGCCTAAACAAAATGTCCTACATAGATCAACTCAAAGCCCTGTCACTATATTCAGTATCCTACAGACTACTAAGAGGTAACTTGTGTCTGGCATACAAGATATCCTCTGACCCATTACTGATGGATTTACTGCACATCAGCAAGTCAAATGGCATCAAAAATACTCAGTTGGGGATCAAAACATCTTCTACCCACATCAGAGTGGTTTGCAGGGACAGGTTTATCTCCCAGAGGATACCACTCTTATGGAACAGCCTCCCCAGCCACATAAAACTCCCTCTTCATATTCAAGCAAAACTTAGATCTATGGATGGGAAACAGAAAATTTATCCCAGGACTGCCCCCTCTGCTACTAATGGCAGTTCCTAAATAATTTTCTCATGCATGGGTCCCCTCAAATTATCTATGGTATGGTTTCAGTTATTCTCATAAGGGTAATATGTAGTCATCAGCCATGGGATAGGTAAGGCCAATCTGTAACCAAATGGGATAAGTTATTTTGAGCACAAAATGGGAAACTGGACAGGCTTAAAATGGCCCACAAGAGCAACTAGCCTAGTACTTACCCATGAACCTATAAGAAGGCATTAGTTCTTATACTCTGAGACCTGCTCCTTGTTAGGTATAAAGAAGGACCCCATTCTTGGGTGTGACTTCAGCTAAAGTGATCCAATTAGTATCAAGCATATTAAAGTCATCTATCAGAATTACTTCAATTTCCTTCACCATCTGAAGGATACAATCTGATGTTTTCTTACCTGCTTTTTGCATCATAAGGAGCTGTTTTATATTCAAACCCATGGGGACTATGCCACCACTTTAAGTCTCCAGTGGGATGTCAAGTGTCTCCTCACCTCCATGTTTATTCATCTATTCTGCTGCTTTGAGTTGTTTACTTCATATAGGGTTACCCCTTCTTTTTTTATTTTTCATTTATTATCCCAGTGCCTTATATATTTTGGTGCATTTATATTCAAATCACAGTTCTCTGCGTACATTTCTTTTACCACTACAATATGGAAACACAGTTTTCCTATCAAAGTCACTACATTTCATTTTTACTTTTATTTTCATTTTGTTCATTTGTTAAGCAGGTAATCCCACTAGACATAAGTACACCTGTATAGGGGAGACTGCAGGCACCTGCTGGTTATGTGACTTGTTCAGACCCACATAGGCTGCAACAGAATTTGTTAAGCAGGTAATCCCACTAGACATAAGTACACCTGTATAGGGGAGACTGCAGGCACCTGCTGGTTATGTGACTTGTTCAGACCCACATAGGCTGCAACAGAAACTTGAAGAAACCAGACCCAGAAGTACATGCTGAAGCTCAAGAGTAGCAAATAGATGTAACCTTCTGGGCTACATAAGACAGCTTTTGCCTAGATAGTGGGCACTGGTGCTTATCCATTCTGCTGTCTGGCAAGTTTTACTGCATTATTAATATCGAGTACATATCCCTCCCACCCCTCATTTATTTAATGGCACATTATCCACAACCTTTTTAAGGGAAATGGTCATGCTTTCCCTGATGCTTTTTGTGCCTCCCTATTAGCTAGCTTAAATGCTTACTGATGAAACATGTAAACCTTTAACTAAGGATTCATGCTGTCCTGCCATGCAGATGCAGGCCATTATGATAAAAGAGGTCTGCACCCCCTCCTTCAAATGGATTCCCAGTCCCCAGTGAAGCCAAAGTCTTAAGAGTTGTGCCAGGTGTTTCACTATATATTGAAATCTATGCTGGAGTGCTCTCTACACTAAAGCATGGCATAAATAAGTAGCCCCACAGAAAAACATTACCCATTGTCCCTTTTAGACCTGCTACCAAACAGGGATCTAACACCTAAATCCCTTACATCTTCTAGGTTTACCCTGAAGAATGTGATGCCTTATCAGGAGTTACTTCTTTCACTTCTGGTGACCCATGTCACCTCCTTGTGTGGTACCCTTCTGTAGAGATTCTGATCATTATGGGTACCTCCATATGGGACCCAGTCTGCACCAATCGGCAGAGTAAGGATGGTGGGTTTGATTCACTTCCTCCAACCTTAACTTTACTACTATTGTCAACAAATTAGTTTTACCAACAGAACTAATAAAATAAAGTTATATAGTTGATACAATTTGGACTGAGTCACTGAAGACCAAATGGAACATCTCTTTTTTTATAACTTACTCTCAGGTTTGGTGACCTCAAAGAGGATTAATTACACTAGACAGTAGAGTGGAGAATATGGTGAATGGCCTCCCACAAAAAAATAAATAAACTAGTTCTAAAGTTCTGCTTGGTTTGTAGAACCTGACTGAACAGTCCTCGGCAAATGGGTCTTCAATAGTGCCTATGAAATGATAAGCAAATTATCAGAGCGATAATCTAGAAATTGATGTGCAGTTTTAAAAATCATGGCTGCTCACCAGAATATTCAGTAATGCCAATGGATTTTAGCCAAACCTATCTAAAAAGTAAACTACAATAACAATAATTAATAATAATAAGTAACTAAAAAATACTGTGATGTACTTTGCATGTGTGACTTCAAGCATTCTCAAAGCAAAATCAGCATATTAAAACAAAAACATTAAAGAATCAGAAAGCTGACAGAAGAAGTATTGCTACTGGCTTTCTTCCGATTGATGAAATTCAATTCACTAAATCAGCATTTGTTGAGATCGCACATTGAAAAACAAACACACCAACAGTACACAACACCAACACTGTGTAGAATTATGTACCACATATACACACAACAAGGACACATACATACCACCACGCTAATAAACACACTGGAACATTTTCTCAATATGCGCCACATAGGAGACAAAGCCATTTACACTCTTACTTATATACTGACCCCTCATACCTTTGTGCTGAGCAAACTACTTAAATTAAATAATTAAGTAATGAAATAAATAGTAACTCACCTGTTTTGATTCCAGAACAGCCTGAAAGAAGCAGCAATTAATTTGCAAATAAATCCACCACAGTCCTCCTGATTGCCTTGCTCTCTGTGTACTTTAAAAATAATTTGTCTTGTGCCAAAAAATCAAAAAAAAAATGTTTTCAATCAAACTATACTATAGCTGGAAAAAAGTTTACAATATGATCAGGTCCAACGCCGAAAACTGACTGACTGATTCTCGCTCTTTTCCCAGCACATAAAGCCCGGGAAGAGAGCGACAACCAATCAGCAGAATTTGCCCAGCAAGCACGTCATGACGTGCCTGCGGACGTCGCAGTCCGAGCCCCTTCCATGTCTATGCGGTTTGTGTCTCAACCGCATAGACTTCTGGGGAGTTCTGGGCATCACAATGATGCCTTCTTTGCTCCTCCGGGCTGCAATGAAAACACTGCAGCAAGAATTAAAAAAAAAAAAAAAACGCTGTTGCGATAGAAGCGCGCAATGCGCATGCGCGTAATTTCGAGTCGTGGACTCGAAATTTAAAGTTTTAAGAACAGATTTCATTTTTTTTTTTTTTTACATAAAAAAAAAAAAAATAAACTAAGTACTCAGCTGTCTAGCTGAGGGGGCTGCAGTCCGGCAGCCCGATGCCACGAGCCGCCCCTGATGATTAGACTCACCAAGGCCTTACTATGTCTAGGCAATTCTAATTCTATACCATAGCTAAGAAAAATAATTTCCCTAGTTACACCAATTTGCTCACCCAGTATCTCTGATAGAGTTGTCTGCAGGAAATCTTTGAAGTGTGCCAACTCATTACACACCCAAAAAAATGTGTTCCCAATTATCTCTTTCTTCCCCATCACACCTCCAAAATTTTCTGTCTACCTGAGAAAACATTCTCTGGAGACTACTTGGGGTATAAAATATCTATGTAAACATTTCCAAAATCCTAAATCTTCTAAATATTGTTGCATATCTGGGAGACATACATATATCCCCCATTGTTTCTATGTAAATTGCTTATCCACTCTCTCTCTTCACAATCCTTTCTAACCTCCTCTGATTGATTCTTATAGTTATCATGCAATATTTTATATGCTCTAATTATTCCTTTTTTTAACAGCAGCTTCTGTTCTAGATTCTACTAAAAACTCTACCGGTGCTGGTCTTCCATTTAAGACCCCCCTATTTCTTTCTCTTTGCCTATACCCTAATATCAATGCTTGATAGGGCAGGCAATCTCTGACCTGCAGTCCAAATAGATTCTTGGCATCTTCCTGTTCTATTACCTTTCCCTCTCTAGTTATTTGCTCCCAATACCTTGGTTCCTTTGCCAGTTTTCTCCAATAAATTCCATTCCCCTCTTGCCTATTGTCTGTATCCCTAATTGCAGTCATCCCTATCGGCAGAATTTTCTTTCTCCATTCCCATGTTGGCTTATGTCTTAGAATACTTTCCGCTACTTTATGAATATAATATTCTGCATGATTATTGCTATTCTTCTTAAAGGTCTGCATCCAAAATCCCACTCTCTCTGTGTTTCTTGAGATCCCCCGTTTCATCATCATCACTTTCCTGTATGAATTACAGATTTCTGTTTGTGCTATGTATAGGAGCCTTAACTGTGCAACTCTGAAACAGCCCTTCAAATCAGGTAATCCCAATCGGCCCTATTCTATTAGAAGAATCAACTTATTCCACTTGACTACTTCCATCTTCCCCTCCCAGATAAAATCCTTCAGCTCTTTATTATTTGCTATCCACAACTTCTCCTCTGGTTGATGAAAATATGCCTGACCTGACTTGTGTATAACATTAAAGGGACTAAAATATTTTAACTGCTTGTATCTTATTATCCATATCCATATGACAGAACTTCCAATTTCTCAGTTTTTGCATTATCTTTTGTTTAGTCTCTTCCCACACATCATTTGCTGCCAAACTTAAATAATTTTTATCCCATACTCCTAAATAATTCATTTTATCATGCTCTCATAAATATTGATATTGCTGAACCAATTTGTGTGTGGGTACATAATTCACTGCTATTGCCTTTGTTTTAGCTTCATTAATTTGTATCCCAAAAGACAACATTCCTCTGCTGGTCAAATTTAAGTTGTCATCTATGGTGACCTGTCCTATTCCAATATTGTTAGACAAGACTACATTTAGTACAGTTCTAGTTGCTAGGAGGTTACTGAAGGTAAATATAATTAGTTGAGAATATTCTAGATAGGTGTCAATAAAAGAGAAGGAGTCTTGGGTGATTGTTTTCAATTGGGATTAATATTAGGAATGAGCAAACAAGATTTGAATCATCAGCATGTTGTACAATCCTTTCATGTTTGGCTGTTTTGTGCATGACAATTATTAATGTATATCAAATAAGAGGGGTCCTAGTATTGACATCTTTGGCACTTCTGTTTGCATTGTCAAGTGAGTAGAGCAGGACTCTAGTCATTTAACAGATTGTGGTGCCTTCTGTTGAGGCAAGTAGAAAAACATTCAGTGGTGGTGCTGCTTAGTCCAAGCTGTGAGAGCTTATTGAGGATAATAGGGTGAGATATGGCATCAAATATCTTTGACAGGTCCGGAAATAGGGTAAAGACAGGGCTACCCATATTTCTTTTTTGGTTGACTGTGTCTAGAAAAGGTAGCAGGGCAGTTTCACTGTTGTGATTGAGCTGGAAGCTGTGTTGTGAAGGAGAAAGCAAGTGTCTGTCTAGCAGAAAACTTAGGATATGATGATGGATACATCTTTCGAGTACTTCAGACAGTGGAGGGAGTATTGCTATAGGTCAGCAGTTGGAAAGTTCAAAAAAGATACCTCTTGTATACATTAGTATACTGAGAGGATGTCTATATTGTTGGAATGTATGATTCTAATAAGGATCTGTTCATTTATATAGAGACTGATTAACTTACTTACATCTGCTGCTAACTTAATAAATTCTGTAGGAATATTACCTGCTGCAAAAGTAGAAAGTTTTAGTTTTAGCAAGTACTTCTTTATTGTAGTAAATGGGATTGGTTCAAATGAGATGCCAATTGGCTTAGTACCACTGCAGTTTGAGATGAGATGGAATAAGTCTGCATTCTGCCTGCAGATGTGAGACATAGCAGCAATAAAGTGCTCAATGAAATTGCAAGCTATGGAATCATTATTTTTGGTGGGAAGAGGGTTAAGGGATGGACCAGGTACCTTGCTTTAGGAAATTATTTATAATAGACCAGAGACATTTGTGATTAATGGAGTGTGTCATCTGTGCAGTTGTATAATAGTTGTTTTGTCTAAAGAACCTGTTTTTAGTGAGTTTTCTTAGTTATTGGTAGTTTTTGGGAGTGCAATTTATTTCTCTTCATAATACTTATTCTAAGCATTATCCCTAGTTTTCATTAGTCTAATTTCATTAGTCAGAGTACAGTCATCACATTGATCCACTTACAGTGCAGAGGCACCTTTTGGTTTAGAACTTGTAGAAAGGGTGTACTGAAGGATAAGACAACAAATCTAGTGGGAGTGATTTGCATGTTGTCCAGTTGCAGTGTTTCAGGGTTTCAAAGAAAGCATCCTTGCTGAAGTTGCTAAGGTTTTTATAAAGTTTAAGTATTGGTCCTTCGTGATTTATAAGAAGTCTCTGACTATGTATGTTGTATGACAGTTGCTAACTGTATAAGAAGGAGGATTCCAGCCTGTTTTACTTTTTCAGGACTAGTGGATAATATGCAATCCAACATTCTAGCTTTGGATATTTAATTACTGGGGTTAAACCCAACAGACTGATATTTAAATGTAAGGTGGTAGTATGTTTATCAAACCAATCTACTGAGATCACTGCGAAGAAACGTTTCCCGCTTAACACTGCAAGTTATCTAGGGGAGTATATTTTCAATTGTACTAATATTGTTTCTGTTTGGAGGCATGTATGCACCCATGAGGATTGGTTATTATTAGTAATCCATTGTCAAATATTGGGGTTTGTAGGGGTACGTTGATGGAGTGTTAAGGAACATTATAACTGCCCCTCTAGCACATTCAGTGGTTTGATTATTTATTACTACATTATATCCTTCTGGCAGCATTCCTTCAACTTTGACATATGCTTTTAGCCATGTTTCAGTGAATATTAACATGCCTGGGGGGTCAGTTTGAATCCAGGTGTGAAGTTCACTAAATTTATTGCAGATGCTGAGTGCCTTTATGTTGTACATCCTAAGGCATAATCAATCTACTTTGATAAGGTTGCATTATTGTGTTTTACAGGCCCTGTAGATACAGTAGTTGGATGACAACTTGGATGTGTATTGTTGGTTAGGTCTGGATGGGGGAGTTTTTACAGCTATTTGTGTTGACAGGTCCTAGGTTTGGGTGTATATCACCGCATACTGTCAGTATTTGGTAAGGAGTAGCCGTTTGGTTGAATCAGATAATTAGTTTTTGAGTCTAGCTCAAAATGTATTATACTGGTCTGGTTGTTTTAGGAGAACAGTTTTTAAGAGTAAACAGTGGCAGATGTAGATGGAAGAGCAGTTCTGGTAGGTATAGTTGTCAAGTGTAGTCTTGGATTCAGTAATTATACCCTTTGTAGAGAGCTGAAGGTTTTGTGACAGCTAAGAACGGTTAGTATAACAGGAAGGGTTAAAATAGAGATTATGGGTAAGAGATAAGGTAGCACATTGTAACTGAAGTATATATGGTGGAAGCTTTGGTTATGGAAATTGCAAGAGGTTGGTTATATTAGTGAGCTTAAGATCTACTTGTAGAGGGTTAATAAGTGACAAGACTTGCTGAGATTGATTTAAATTAGTTATATTAGTTGTGTAATGTACCCCTTAGGTTGAAGGTAATGACGGTAAAGGGGGCTGGTTGAGAGATATGTTAAACGAGAGATGGTTGAATGGGAGGGAAATTTGAATAGCAGGGATTGCAACTGGTTAGTTAAGGGATGGAAAAATGGGGAACAACAAAAAAAAAAGCGGTCATCTCCTATTGCTTTGTAAGGGCTGTTGAACAAAGGGCTGTGGAACAGGAAGCTAATCACAACAAATGGTGTGAGTACAGCACTGTACTCAGAGACAGACAAAACAAATACTGAATGACACTGTCTAAAAGCACAGATTTATATAATCCATCTATTTAGATTAAAAAACAGGAATCTTTTCTGGTCTAAACTGGCACTGTGCTTCCACCATTTAATGCTGCCTGAAAATGTGCTTGTCTTTGTATTTCCCTTGGATTTTATTTCAGGGTTGCTTTAAATAAGGGTAGCTGTATAATTCATACAAGCAAGACTAGATGAAAACTCATTCTTAAAATGGCTTCTGGGTGAAGCTGTCAAGTTTGTTGAAACCTTCAAAGTTGTAAAGCACTTGTATTCTCAGACACATGAGAGTCTTGGAATTAATTATATAAAATACAAGGTGTAGAGAGCATGATAAAATAAAAAAAAAAAACATTCAGTTTTATGAAGCAATGCTCATTTTAAGGAACAGTACATTCAAAGTGCTGACTACATTGAAGTTGACCTCAGAAAGTTTTGCTTTCATTGTTCATTCTCTATCGACACTCACAGAAATTAAATTTCAGTGTCATAAATGCATAGATAAGACCACAATCTAGTTCCACAAAATACGTTTAATTTTTGTATGAAAATGTGACTCTGAGGAAAAGATTGTTGATAAATTTCAAAGACTATGGCCAAATCAGTCATCATAAGTCAGGGCAACTAAAGTTATTTTCGGAAGCAAAAAAAAAAAAAAAAAAAATTACAGGCTTCAAACTGGTTGCAACTTGAAAAATGACCAGACTACTACCGCTAGAACAACTTAAACATGTTTTTACTGAACAACATAATGAATTCAAATCATTAAAAGCAGTGAACTGTAAACTGGTGCACTACATTACCAGACTACTACCGCTAGAACAACTTAAACATGTTTTTACTAAACAACATAATGAATTCAAATCATTAAAAGCAGTGAACTTTAAACTGGTGCACTACATTCAAATGCAGACCAGCTGCTTACACATTCCAAAGGTGTATAGTCCCCTACCCAGTAAAATGTACAGTGTGCAGATTATAATGTGAAAAGATTAGGGTAGTTGGACCACATTTGTTTTCAACCAGAATCACAATTTCAATGATGTGTAAAACAAAATAAAAATAACAAAAAAACGCCACCGCCAGCCGATATAACCGTCCAAGCTTTAATTAAACACTAAGCTCTTTCACCCAATGTCATTCTGTGCTTTCTCAGAGTATCACTGGGTGAAAGCGCTTAGTGTTTAATTAAAGTTTGGACTGTTATATCAGCTGGTGGTGGCATTTTTCTTGTCATTTTTATTTTGTTTTACACGTATTTATACACTCTCTGAGTGTTTTTACAATTTCAATGATGGCTTTATTTATTAACACATTTTTTCCAGTTGATTTTATTCTTTAGTAAGTGATATGCACCTCCCCTCACTTTCTTAGATCATTCATTATCCATACTGTGAGTCTAATAATGTAGCAAATGATGTCAGTCCCCGGGATTCATGAAGCTCGGCGCAAGGCCGGCGTAAGGCCTGCGCCGGCGGTGCATGGAATACCCGGCGCAGTAGCGCCATATACATATTAATGAGAGTGCACCGGAATCACAGACACGTGCGTAGTGTACGTGAGCGAGCCCAGGTAGGATGCGTCTGGAGGCGTGTCTAAGCCGGCATGAGGTGAGCAACCTAATGTGCTGACAGCCACGGTCCGCCCACAATAGTAATGGCAGCAGCCAGGTCCCGTGCAGAATGAAACGCACGTACAGTACGCAACATAGTCCCCGTTCCAAATTAACGGAGAAGCAAATAGAAGCCACCAAGGCATAAGTGTACCCGTTCAAGGAGCAAAGGGTACGCATAAGACCGCCTCCGTCCCGCAATGCACTGTCAGTGTTTACACTCAGAGAAGGTGTACAGCCGCATGTCAGCGCGCCACACCGACATAGGAGCAGCGACTAAGGTCACCACCTGTCCCACTTTGTTTGGGGCAGTCTCTCCATGGACAGTTGTGTCCCGAAAAAACGTATTAGAAATGGCTGATGTGCTACGAATGTAGGACACAATGATATCCCGTATGTAATGTAATGGTAGCTATATAGTGACCGTTTGTATGTGTCGGCCTGTAAAGGCAGATGTGAGTCCCGGAAATATCCCAGATCGGAAAATGGAAAAGGTGGAAACCCCAGCAGCGACATGGGCATGATCACCAGGGTTACCTGCTGTCCCAAAGTGCCATGGACAGTCCCTGATTGGACAATCGTGTCCCTGCAACAATCGTAAAAATGGAAAATGACCTGCGATCCCCTGCCACGCAAATTCCCGCAATATACATGTAAATAGTAGCATAAAACATATACATTACGGTATGGAACACAGACATGGCATAAGAAAATAAATAAGGAACCCAAACGCTAACAGAATAGGCTCATAGTATGGCAAACAAGTGAAGTTCTGTCTACTGCACTAGCCCTGGGTATGTGTAGTCCTGCAAATTTCGAAGTGTCCACATAACATGCCCCACTATGGGCATTGGAAAAGGTGCCAACCATAATGGTCACAAGCAGTAGTGACAGTACATAGCCGGGTAGCTGTGCCGACATAACAACAGTAAGGAAGCAAGATACCCCAAACACAGGCAAACATGTGCATAGCAACATATCCCAGACCCAGCAACATCTTTGTTGCATACACTGGATGGTGTATGATGAAGTGTAATATCCAGAAGCAGAACCCATGCATTCGGATGTACTACACAATAGCCTCATTGTACATGTCAGTCACACCCATGTATACCCCTGCACCCAAACCTGCTAGCATCCGTGTGCAGCTATACAACCACACACAATGTGCATACCTGAACTGTGGTAAGATGTTTGTGTTAGGCAATGCCACGCTGGCAAATCGTACCCACATGTCAGCAACCCACCGCAGGTACAGATATGTAAATGGCTGCATGTGAATGTGTTAGCAGAATGTGTACATCCGGCATGTAGTATGTACCCGTCCAAACCATCTAGGTTTGCATACGACACGGTGCACATAAGTGTACACATGTGGACAAGTCGGGTCGTTGGACCACCGCATCGACGATCATCTTTGCAGTGAAGTCGATCACATATAGCGGAACAGGTGCCTAACACACAGGACATCCTAACAGGGTGCTACAGGCAAAGAAGGGGAAACTGGGACATCACATGTGGAGATTAGCGTGGCTGGACGGACAAATACACACGGTCAAGGTAAAGGATGGAACAACATGCATATGGCTGGATGGATGTTGTTCGTAAAATATATAGAAACACATATGAAGTTCCAGTTTACACTCGAAATACTATATAATGTATTGAATTGTACCGTACAATATGGCAGCAGAACTAAGCCTGCATGTAATTGGTGAAGCTAAGCTGTACTGTGATGGAATTCTGAACCTGGCAGTAAGCAGGACAGCAGGCTCATGTCTGTCATCATTAATTATTTGCTGGGTTACAGAACAATAAATGTATGTACATGCATAACAGCACTCCTTCCCCAGAGGAGGATGGCCTTGTGAGCCCAATGGAAGATAGCAGTACAACTCCCTACCAGACAGACAAAGCAACGTATCAAGAAATTAACTGTCCACTGTATCGTAACAGTCTAGGGTCCTTGAAACAGCTACAATCACAAAAGGATACTGTAATGTACAAGGTGCCTTGCAAGGCTGTGTTATTCCCATGAGAAAACAATTTAAAAGCACGAGCCCAGCACCCACGTATGTATAGACTATTGCGGACCATAGTGATGGAAATGCCCTGTGACCGACCACGTCAGTAAGTTGGGCAAATGCTGATTGTAAACACTATATAAAGAAACTGCTTACTGTATAGAGTCAGACAAAACTCTCATACTTGGACTGTACATTATTTAGCCTGCCTGTGTACACTACTAAAACTGTCCGAACCCGAGCCTCCTGTGTTATCGGCTGTCACTTAGAAAAGTCTACTGATAACTACAGTCTGGTTGTAACAACTTATTTCACATCATGATCCTTGTAATCCGGAATTCCCTTGGTAAGCTACAGGTCAGAGTGCATGGCTGGTTAGACATGCGCGGTGAATATGCATAAATGGTTCTTCTTGAATGAAAAGACCTCCGACTGAATTGTTGTGTGTAAAGAGGCTGTTTACTGTCTGATCTGTGGCTGAAAAGCGGAAAACTGGATCCCAAGAAGAAAACGTGCAGCCTTAAACAGGAGGCCCAGGTAAGGAGTGTCTGCCTTTTTGTGTCTATTCTAGATGAGGGAGCAGAGTACATTGTGTTTGTGTTAACAGTAGTGATATCGGTCGAAGACCTACCCACATACTGTTAAATCTGAACATAGGTCAGGGAACACACAGCAGAGTAAATAGTGAATGTAGACACTACAGTGGATACAGGGAAGGAGACACGTGTTATGACAGAAGGGTGCGTAGCAGTCGTGTAGAGGATATGGGAGATTATTGAAGCAACAGATCATGTGATCCGCATTTGACGGGTGGCGTGAAGAATATGCAATCGCAGAGAGCACATAATGTGAGTTACGCAGCAAACTGGGGTAATAAATATGACATTGATGGTATATTAGGCAACATACGATCACTGAAACATTGTAATCGCTGAAAATTTGATGCATATGTTCCAAGGTAAACACCTGTTCCACCCTGAGAGGGATATGCCCTCTCTGGCCAGCCGTGTCCTGTAAATAAACCGAACACATGTCAAATGTCCTGATATCTCAGGACAAACATTTCCCAGATATATATCAAAATGGTAGCATGAAAGAGTACCCACTGCTCACAAGGACACAGTCCGACAAGCTCTACACTTTACATATGCACAGTGGTGTCCATTGTAGGACCCAAAAATTGTGGAAAGAATCGAATAATGTGTTATTTCAACGCGTACCTGAACTCATTGTCGTCACAGGTACACATATGCACCGCAAGCGTGTTTAATGTTGCTGATAGCTGTCCATGTAATGCAGCACAGATGCACAGAAATACCCAGGGTACCGGGTCCATAGAACTGCATCCACATCACACTTCCGCACACATGACGGATGTGTAATGGGTACTGTCAATTGTTGTGGTCAAGGGATTCTGGGTATGTAGACTCTGTGCTCGGTGTTGTTTCGCAGGCAATCCTTCCTCCCGCCCTGTGGGAGGGATGTGTGCGTAGCACCTGCCTTACTCTCCGCTAATAATGCAAACCATACTCCGGAGAATGCTAAATGTAGGTGTGGAATGTGTACAGCCCTATACTAGTGTCCAGTAGGCAATTGTCATGGATGGACACCCGTATGGCCAGGATGGCACCCACAACTGCAAACCCGGGTAAATGACATAGCCGCGGTAAGGCATGACACAGGAAATACACATAGGGACCACAGTTGACATTCCACATACAAAGCCGGACTGTCGTGCCAACACCGGCGTACACAGCACTCAGTCTGCCAGCAACAGACTGAGGAGCACCCGCTACCGTACAGTGGAACAGATGTGCGACCTGTGGAACACATACTAATGGCACACACACAACGTCACGTAGGATGTGTAAACTATGGCATTCCCACCTACGAAGACAACATGGTTAAATGAATGCATAGGTAAGCAACATGTTCCGGTGGTGTTATATTGGAAATATAGTGACGGATATGTCCCATTGGGATGTCTGAGGTTTATATGAAGCAGTTGGTAACCAGCATCTTTGGATGTATGTCATTTGTTCACAGTACTAACTCAGCTGGTTATGTAGCACCATGTGGAATGGGTAGTCAAACAGACATCCGCGATTGGGGAACATACACCAGCAGTGAAAAGCACTGGGCAGGTGGACACAGTCCAGCAACATCTAACTTGACATATGCACATCGGTGTCCATTGTAGGACCCAAAATTCTGTTCAGAGAATGCCTGCTAGCTTCCTGCATTACTCATGTGACCTAATTGTCGTCACCACCTCACAGGAACAGATAGGCGCATGGCGTGTTCAATGTTGATGATAGCTGTCCATGAACTGCAGCACACATGCACAGAAATACCCAGGGTATCGGGTCCATTCAGCTGCGTCCACATCACACTGCAGCACACATGAAGGATGTGTAATGGGTACTGTCCACTGTTGCAGTCAAGGGAGTCTGGGTATGTAGAATCTGGCCTCGGTGTTGTTTTCGCAGGCAATCCTTTGTCCCGCCCGTGGGAGGGGCGTAGCGTACATGCATCGTCACTCTCCGCTAATAATGCACACCATACTCCGGGTAATGCAAAATGCAGGTGTGAAATGTGTACAGCCCTATACCAGTGTATAGTAGGCAATTCACATGGATGGACAAGCGTATGACTAAGATGGCACACATAAATGCAAAGCCGGTGGAATTACACTGCCGCAGTAAGGCATTACACAAGTCATACACATAGGGACTACAGTTGACATTCCCCATACAAGAAACACAGACAACCAGCCGATGAAGTCCAAAGCAAAGACGAGGTACTGTAGGGACCGTCAGTGACCAACCAGAGCACACCAAGAATTAAAGGCAGTCACCATAGTCTATTGGAGCCCACTTCGTCTGCTTCATAAGCAGACTTATTCAGACTACATACAATGCAGTCCAACCTACTACATTTACAAGCATTAATTGGTTGGTACATTAGATGTGCTAGGTGCTAATTACATGCCTTAAAGGCAGACAAGCGAACAAACCTTACTTGGGTTACACATCCCACACAGTGAGGACATCCGACATTGCTTCGAAAGGTACAGTCTTCATCGGAAAATGGAAATATATGTACATATATGAAACATGAACCAACATAAAATGTTTTCCAAATGTCTGACTGTGTAAGCTACATATATATGTCCTACAGATTGTGCCAATATATTAACAGAACTGCAGACACCTAGTAATATGAATGAACCATAATATATACACATAAACCGTATGATTATGACTACTGTAAAATAGACCAACGAAATGTAAAGATTCACAATGTGCTAATGTAACATTCATTTAGAAGGTTACTTAAATAAATCAATTCAGACATCCATGTGTAAATACTAACAGAAGGCCAGCGAGGTGCTTGCCCTCACATGTACTGGGATGTCGCTCCACAGCATAGTGAGTGTCTGGGTGATGAATCCGTCCCAACAACACGTTCGATTAATGACAGTGTCAAGGTGTACGTCAGCTGCCCTTGTGGTTCTGAGGAATCTACCTTATTTACGTGAAGCATAGTCATCAGATCTGGGTTCGACTTAGCCGTGCATGCCAGGCACGGGTCACCTCTGGGCAAGTGGTATGCAACTGTATACAGCTGGAATTCTTTCAGTCGGTCAGTATAACACATATACCTGAGACCCTGCATCCGTTTGTCGAAGAACTGTTGGTGCCTTTCCAGCTGCTGCAGGTGTTGGGTCAGATACATTCTGAACGGGCATTGTACCCAATCATAGGTCTATTGAGTGATGAGTACAAGGGGACAATGACCTCCCTGATCTAGATGTGAATCCCTTCATGATGATGTGGGCAATGTGGAAGGTCTACCTAACTATGTTAGCAACATGTGTGTCTAACGAACGGTTAACAACAACACGTGTCCCCAGATCACTGGTAACCCCCTCCGTGCTCAGTGGATTGCCACCTATATGGTAGCTCGGGGTAACCTTGTTCATCCCGAAGGGTATGCCTATGCATTTCCTGGCATTTAGCTGTAGGACATGTCTCTGGTACCACTTATCCACATCTGTGAGGCACTCCTGAAGGATATCTGTGTCAGATGTGTGTCTGACTTTGGCATCCGGTTTGCAGTCGTATGCAAACATTGTCACCCATAACCCCCCTGTGTATGCGTGTACATTGGAAACGTAGATGCTGGAAATAGTGGACCCAGGACTGAGCCCCATGGGACACCACCTGTGACTGGCTGTGAGTATGACATGGCGCCAGCAACTATGGCCATGTGTGTTCTGTGACTTAGCCCGTTTGCAACCCATATGGCGATGTATGGATTTACATTCAAGATGACGGGTTTATCAAGTATACCCGACCGGGGTATTGTGTCGAAGGCCTCTGCCGGGTTGAGGTAGGCTGTATGGACTGCTTTACCCTCAGCAATGGCCTTGGTGACTGATTCTACAAAGTGAAACACGTGTAAAGGGCATGATCTGACTATGACCAAGCTAAACTGGGTTGTATCCAAAGTATGCGGGTCCCCTATGTCTTTATCTATGTGTCCCATTATGATCCATCTCCATGGCTTTGCAGATAAGGCTTGTCAAACTAATGGTATGGTAATAACCAGGGTCAGTGGAGGCACCATCTATGTGGAGTGTGACTACAGTCGCCCTGTGCTACTACTCAGGTGCGTATCCTGAGGTGAGGCTAGGATTACACAGCTGTCCTAAGTGTGGGTTAAATTCCCCATAGAGTTCCTGGAGTGCACAGCTGGGACACCATGTGGACCCATGGATGCTGTGTTGACTGCCTTGGGGCTGGATGTGGGTAATGCTGGACATACCCACGGCAGGCGTGCCACGTTCCCGAGTCCGATGCCCAAGGGACCACACACATAGCCGGCCTTAGGCATAGGCCAAGTAGGTAGCGGTCTAGGGTGTTGCTCTACTCGGGGCACCTTTCCAGACTCTATTTGGTGTAGGTAGACCAGGAGGGGGGTAGCGGGTGATGTATCGGTGGCAACTTCTGCCTAGGTCACCACTTACCCTAAGGCCACTCTTCCCGTGGGTAATACAGCAGTACCCACACCCAGACGCGGGTCATCGCTAGGGTCATTGCTAGTATGGCACATCATCTACGTAAGGAAGGAAACCATATATCCCCAGACATAATGGCACAGCATAATGCCTGTTCGCCGGCCAAAGGCAGACATACGTCACCCACGGCGGTGCGGACGTACTGCGCGAGATGTCCGTTAACAATGCCGACAATGTGTCGCTTTGTGAAACAAACTCCACAGAGACATTCAATAATAGACAACGACGGACAACCCGATGTCCTCGTGTCTGAGCTGTTCAACCTGTTACGCCATGTTAAATGTGTGTAGCACAGCGGAACCGGGCCAAACAAAGCAACGGACATGTCTGTGGCTCAGTGAAAGTCGTCACGCAATGTTAAACCCTTGTAATATTGCGACACAGGCCATACATACGGAGGGTTAGTAATGGAAGTAGGTTAGTTCGATCAGACCGTGTGCAATTAGTATAACGAGATCTACAACGGATACACCGGCCAATCGGCGCACACGGTTACGACTAATTGGGGGGGGGGGGCGTGACATGGTACCATGGACACGGACAAAACGTGCCCATGTGACTCATCTAACATTCGTACAGGGTCAGGGCGGTCCCGTACAGTGGGCGGCCAAGACCAAACCCAAAGCACCACAGCAACACCCTGACAATCGAAGGCCTGTATGCATATGGGATATAAGCAGCTGTCATCTGAACAGCCCTGTGGTGACGACATATGCATCCTGGGCCATGAGCGAGGGGGAATTAGGAATGTTCAACATGCAGTACCGCACCTTTCCCAGCAGGAGAATGGATGCCTGTGACGTGCGTGTGTGCGGGGGGGGTGATATGTAAATGTACATAGGTACCAAGGGTATGCATATTAATGACAACGAACAGCTAACGTGCACTGGTCACAGTAAGCGTCAAACGTGACTGCAGTCACGTTGGAATTATGACTATAGAACATATAGATGTGCACGTGTACGTAAAGCGTCCATGCTGCAAAGACTGTTACATATATAAAGCTGTAAGTGCTTTCTGCACACGTCCGTCAACCGGATCAGACATATGTTACCGGAATAGTCACAAGTAACGCAAAACACGTAACCACACAGACACTGTAAACATATATAAGCGGACTACGGATATGCGTATGCGGCGCGTAACCCACAATCCGGACATGCGAGTATGCGTGTGCGTGTGTGATCCAGTGGAACCAGGGAAGGTTACGGATGTCTCCTCCACACGTTTACATTCATAATTGTCAAATATATGCTTAAATAGTACTTATTGATTCCATGCTTTGTTATCGTAATGCTACTATTATACACATCGATATACAATAACCTGATCAACACACTACATTCTAAGGTGCACTCTCAGCAATTATCAACTATGTGTCCGGATACTGATTGTATTTACCAATATTGTATATATATTAACACATTGTTGCCGTATTATTGTTTCCATGAAGTAAGGCATGCAACACTGATATGTATATGTCACGTTATAATCAAGACTTGGAGCACTGTCCACCTAACTATGAGCAGGTTTATTGATTATTTCGCTTTAAACCGACTCTGAAGGAAGTGTATTAGGGACGGCTATGTCATGAAATCCGTACTCCGACGGTGCCCCATGTTAGTAGTTGAGAGAGCTCAGTATCCTTTCACTGTGGAGTCTATCGTATTTGACAGTGTCTGTTTCTGCCGATATATGTTCCATAATGTCGTTTATGAAGATGGGCAGGACGCAAGGTTTGCTGTATTTACGCATACTGGCACGTGGATATAGATAGGCCATGTCATACAAACGATGGGTAGTCAAGCAGACATCCACGACTGGGGAACATACAGCGGCAGTCAATACCACTGGCCAGATGGGGACAGTCAAACACGTTCTACACTTTACAAATGCACATCGGTGTCCATTGTAGGACTCCAAAAATTCTGACGTTTTTGCCAGTATGCGCATTGATCAGCCAATCAGAGTACAAACCGTGACTACGGCACAGCTAGACATATGCACCACCAGCGTGTTTAAGGTTGATGATACCTGCCCATGACATGCAGGACATATGAACAGAGGTCCCCAGACTGCCGTGTCCATACATGTGCGTCCATATCCCAGTTCCGCACACATGAAGGATGTGTCATGCGTACCGTGGGGGGTTTCAGCCATGGTATCCTGGGTATGCAAAATGGGGCTCGGTGTTGTTTGGCTGATAATCCGTTGTCCCGCCCCGTGGGGGGGCTGCGGGTACAGGACGTGCCTTAGTCCCCAGTAAGGATGCAAAGCATCCATAGGGTAATGCTAAAGGCATGTGTGAAATGTGTTCAGCCCTACATCAGTGTCCAGTAGGCATTTCCCAAGGATGGACAAACGTACGGACAAGATGGCACCCATAATAGCAAACCTGGTGGAATCACACAGCCGTAGTAGGGCATGACACAGGACATAAAGATGGAAACAGCAGTACATACACCCCGTAGAAACCCCAAAAAAACCCCCCAATCCTTTGGGGCCCCCCCCAATGGCCGGGAAAAAAAAACCCCCAAGCCGGGGTTTCAGCAAAAGGGGCCCCCCCAAAAAGGTTTTGGGGCCTTTTCCTTTTTTTTTTTCCAAAAACCCGCGTTTAAAAAAAAAAAATTTTTTCTTTTTTAATTTTTTTTGTCCCAAAAAAAAATTTTTAAAAAATGCTTAAAAAAAAGGGTACTTTTAATTTTGAATTTCCAGGGGCTTTTGGGTTTTATTCGTAAATGGCCCTCCCCCTTTTAAAAATTTTAAAAAAAAACCCCCCAACTTTCGAAAAAAAAAAAAAAAAAAAAAAAAAAAAAAAAAAAAAAAAAAAAAAAAAAAAAAAAAAAAAAAAAAAAAAAAAAAAAAAAAAAAAAAAAAAAAAAAAAAAAAAAAAAAAAAAAAAAAAAAAAAAAAAAAAAAAAAAAAAAAAAAAAAAAAAAAAAAAAAAAAAAAAAAAAAAAAAAAAAAAAAAAAAAAAAAAAAAAAAAAAAAAAAAAAAAAAAAAAAAAAAAAAAAAAAAAAAAAAAAAAAAAAAAAAAAAAAAAAAAAAAAAAAAAAAAAAAAAAAAAAAAAAAAAAAAAAAAAAAAAAAAAAAAAAAAAAAAAAAAAAAAAAAAAAAAAAAAAAAAAAAAAAAAAAAAAATTTTTTTTTTTTTTTTTTTTTTTTTTTTTTTTTTTTTTTTTTTTTTTTTTTTTTTTTTTTTTTTTTTTTTTTTTTTTTTTTTTTTTTTTTTTTTTTTTTTTTTTTTTTTTTTTTTTTTTTTTTTTTTTTTTTTTTTTTTTTTTTTTTTTTTTTTTTTTTTTTTTTTTTTTTTTTTTTTTTTTTTTTTTTTTTTTTTTTTTTTTTTTTTTTTTTTTTTTTTTTTTTTTTTTTTTTTTTTTTTTTTTTTTTTTTTTTTTTTTTAAACCCCAAACCCCTTTTGTCACCCACAAGGGTGACCCAGCATAAAACAGGCGGTAACGAAACCAAATGTAAATCACAGGCATTTTTTGAAAACATAACATGATTTTGTATATGCACAAAAAAACCCCTGAGAAAATGTCCCTATTGACAAAACGCTTTAACATTTGAAAGTTATTAAAACATGAAAACCGCCCTGCCCCAATGAGGAAATATCTTTAAAATTTTAAAAAACAAAAATGTGGTCTTAACATATTTTAAAATCACCGTTGATTTGAACCGTTAAATGCTTTTTCAGTTGTAGGTCAAACCCCGGAACACACACACACGGAAGGGGGAATAACCGTATTTACATGAACCGTCAGTAGAATCATTTTTAATGCGGGCTTCAGAGAAAACTGTACGCCATGGCCAAGGGCTGTTTGGGGTTAAAAGCATAATCAGCGCAGAGGCAGCTGGAAACACAAACCCACACACAGGAAGGGGGGGCGCCCTTTCACATGTACCTTGTATGAAAAAGGGGCTCGGTTTGCTAAACGTGTCCGGCTCGTAGGCTGCTGGCGTCACCCGCCAAGACAATAGTTGGCAATAGCCAAGGCATGTGTTGCGGAGCGTCTAAAAGCATAATCAGTCGAGAGGCAGCTGGAAACACACACACAGAACACACACATGGAAGGGACGGGGGCGAACCTACGACTATCTACATGAACACACTACTGTATGAAGCATTTACAGAACGCGCCACCGAAGTTTGCTAAACAGAGCGCTGTCACAGGCATACTTGTAGGCTGCTGACGCCACCCATAGAGACAATAGTTGGCAATAGCCAAGGCATGTGTTATGGGCGCCTAAAAGCATAATCAGTCGCAGAGGCAGCTGGAAACACACACACACACACACACATGGAAGGGACGGGGGACGAACCTACGACTATCTACATGAACACACTACTGTATGAAGCATTTACAGAACGCGCTACCGAAGTTTGCTAAACAGAGCTGTCACAGGCATACTTGTAGGCTGCTGACGCCACCCGCAAGACAATAGCTGGCAATAGCCAAGGCGTATTATGCGGAGCCGCCTAAAAGCATAATCAGTCGCAGAGGCAGCTGGAAACACACACACACACACGGAAGGGACGGGGACGAACCTACGACTATCTACATGAACACACTACTGTATGAAGCATTTACAGAACGCTACCGAGTTTGCTAAACAGAGCCGCTGTCACAGGCATACTTGTAGGCTGCTGGCGCCACCGCGAAGACAATAGTTGGCAATAGCCAAGGCATGTTCATGGAGCCGTCTAAAAGCATAATCAGTCGCAGAGGCAGCTGGAAACACACACACACACCACGGAAGGGACGGGGACGAACCTACGACTATCTACATGAACACACTACTGTATGAAGCATTTACAGAACGCTGCGAAGTTTGCTAAACAGAGCGCTGTCACAGGCATACTTGTAGGCTGCTGACGCCACCATAAGACAATAGTTGGCAATAGCCAAGGCATGTGTTGGGCGCCTAAAAGCATAATCAGTCGCAGAGGCAGCTGGAAACACACACACACCACGGAAGGGGACGGGGGCGAACCACGACTATCTACATGAACACACTACTGTATGAAGCATTTACAGAACGCGCTAGCCTTTTAAACAGAGCTGTCACAGGCATACTTAGGCTGCCGACGCCACCCGAAGACAATAGTTGGCAATAGCCAAGGCATGTGTTGCGGAGCCGCCTAAAAGCATAATCAGTCGCAGAGGCAGCTGGAAACACACACACACACACGGAAGGGACGGGGGCAACCTACGACTATCTACATGAACACACTACTGTATGAAGCATTTACAGAACGCTACCGAAGTTTGCTAAACAGAGCGCTGTCACAGGCATACTTGTAGGCTGCTGGCGCCACCCGCAGACAATAGTTGGCAATAGCCAAGGCATGTGTTATGGAGGCGCCTAAAAGCATAATCAGTCGCAGAGGCAGCTGGAAACACACACACACACACACACAACGGAAGGGCGGGGGACGAACCTACGACTATCTACATGAACACTACTGTATGAAGCATTTACAGAACGCGCCACCGAGTTTGCTAAACAGAGCGCTGTCACAGGCATACTTGTAGGCTGCTGACGCCACCCGCAAGACAATAGTTGGCAATAGCCAAGGCATGTGTTGCGGAGCCGCCTAAAAGCATAATCAGTCGCAGAGGCAGCTGGAAACACACACACACACACACGGAAGGGACGGGGGCGAACCTACGACTATCTACATGAACACACTACTGTATGAAGCATTTACAGAACGCTACCGAAGTTTGCTGAACAGAAGCTGTCACAGGCATACTTGTAGGCTGCTGACGCCACCCATAAGACAATAGTTGGCAATAGCCAAGGCATGTGTGCTGCGGAGCGCCTAAAAGCATAATCAGTCGCGAGGCAGCTGGAGACACACACACACACACACACACACACACACACACACACACACACACACACACACACACACACACGGAAGGGACGGGGGCGAACCTAACGCCCTATCTACATGAACACACTACAGTATGAAGCATTTACACAGAACGCTACCGAAGTTTGAGCAGAGCGCTGTCAGGAGCATACACCTCGTGAGTGGTATCATTTGCAGAGGCAATGCGCCCGATCGGTGTTCGGACAGAGTCGCGAGTCACGAGTCTGTTACCATCCAAAGGTCGCCGTGACACCCGCGCTAGTGCTGCAGTCGAATAACAAGTAACTACTGATCAGTACATCACTGCATACTGGGCATGCTCAGACACTTAGACTCGGCACAGGGCAGACATGCACACATTGGCGCACGGCATGGGTGGCGTAATGTGGACCGGCCGTGTGTCCAGCCACAACAGAAACCTGGCCATGCCACAGACGTGGCTATGTAGGGGATACAGGCATGCACCCGGGTATAACTGCAGACGGCCGCGGTGTGCACTGTGCTGTGTGTCTATCTACACAGCTGCCTACTGGGCATGCTCAGACACTTAGAGTCGGCACAGATCACACATGCATACACATGGTGCGACGGCATGGGTGGCGGAATGCCGACCATCCTGTGTGTCCGGCCACACAACAGTAACCCGGTCATGCCACAGACGTTGTTGTTGCTGCGGGGAATATGTAGGTGCAATTAACCATGTGTAGGACTGGCCTACAGTTTGTTGCATGCTACAGACAACCCTCCCAAACACAGGATACCTTCACAGATGTCCTGAGGACACTGGTGAGTGGGCATGCTCTCACAACAAGCGCCGTATTGGGTGACATGAACCACCCATACATAGCCTGGGAACATTACCCATGGCACAACCCAGTCGGCCAGCAGCCCCAGGTGTTCACACACCTGGCCACTGTTAAACAGCCATGCACCATACATACCAGGTTTGTTGGATGTCTGACAGTTCTGCCCATCACTCATGTTGAGTATATGCCCCACACAGGATGTACAGCCCTCAATGGTGATGCAAGACCGTGATAGTGGATCCACTGGTCATCCACTCACTGTAACCAACACCAGCATGGGGGACCTCAGTGATGACCTCTCCACAGAAAACCACACACATCATATGACCGGTGTGGTACCCTACAAGTCCTCCATGCCAATGTTGAACAGAGGCCAGACCGGCAAACGCCTAACGAATGCCTTCCCGACCACCCACATGCATGTCTGCAACAGGCAAACATGATGACATCAGGACCTTGTCCACCACAGGTAGGCACATGGTGTGGTGGACCGCAGCCACTGACTACCTGTACATCAACAGTTGGAGCTACTACATGGCAGGGCAATGACAGTACCAGGGAAACCATCACCCATTCATACCGGGCGCCACCATCGGCCCCACATACCAACATCCAGGTCCGCCGTGGGAGTGGTACTGCAGAGGGCACATGAGACAAACACAGGGCCTGTCCTAACTGTGGTAAGGACATGGTTGGGGGCACACAGACTTGCCTGGAAATGGTCCAGAATGGTACAACAGTCACTGCACCCACAGACATTGTCTGCATACCACAGGACATGTTCCATGCATACATAACATATCCATCCCACCAGAGTGTATCCTCCCAAACATGTCATATGGCCTGGAGTGATCCCATATCTCTATGGCGTTTGACACGTCAGCAATGGGCACCGATGGTTTCCTGGCTGTGTGCTACCCATCCTCTTTGAGGCCCTCGCCCACACATGCCACTGTGTCATGTTAGCCTTACTATGGGCTATGTCCCCAATGGATGCCATATGGCATCTGTGGTCCCACTATGCCAGGGTAGTGCTCCTATGGACTGTCAACAGCCACACCCTATACGCTTGACAAGTGTTGTCTGCAAAGCTGTGTGGAGGTCCATACAGGTGGTCATGGTTACAGATAGCAGTGTACAGCCAATACCGAACATACCCACAACTACATAGTCAAGGGCGGATCCTGCCTCCCGAACCTGCTCGTCCAGTCTGGAGTGTTCACCAAGGCCATTGATGGGGATACGTGGGTTTGCACACAGTACCATGACCTGGTGGGGCGCTCAGAGCACACTACACATGGGACCCATGGAAAGGCTCTCGCCAGCATACATGTGGGGACATATGTCACCCGATGCTTCTCACACAGGTTGGAGGTCACACCACACAGGGTTGGTGCTCAAGGTGCCTTGTCACACTCATATCTGGACCCAGTGGAGGCCCACAGGCCTCACTCCTGTGCCCCCTGCCATATGGCATCCGACGTTCCCATGTGCATCCAATCATAGCGCCATTGTAGCCGACAAGGTATGCAGATGACCACGCGACCGCCAACATACCCAACACCCCATGTTACACCTAACATCCACCTAGGGCGTCATAGACATGGATGACTGGTGCCAGAGCCATGGCCTGCTACCAAATGCCAGAGAAGGTGCAGCCCTACCCAGTGTGAAGAACATGTTCATCCCAATGTCACATGTAGGTGGTACGCCATTAAAGATGGTGGACATGTTCAGGGAAATGGCTACCACACCTGTCGGCAACCTCTGTCAACACACACAATGGCAATGTGGGTGTGAAGACATTCCATTGTGGCCTCCTGGTCTGGATGGAATGGCAACCACATCAGGGGTGTTCATTGTACCCCTGTACACATCACACACCAGTGCAATGACTGCGTGCAATGGCACATGTGGCCTGTAACTGACCTGACGCCTGCAGCACTCGGAAGGACCGCAAACGCTCCACAAGACGGGATGACGGTGCTAGGACATGTGTCACAAGGTGCACGCCAAGGGGACACCGGCTGTGGATCTTCACAGCACAGCTGCTCGGGGTGGTGATCTGTGCCTGACATACACAGCCATGTCTGACCTGGGTGACATGGGCACATTCCACCTCCCAGGCCCCATGCAAACACGGGCACAGAAGCGACTGTCAGACACCTCAACTCAAAGATGAGTGGACGCGTTGGGGAACAGGGTAACGGCCAGACACCCCTACAACACGGGGAGGAGTGCCAGGCCATGTGAAGGAAAGGCCCTGACTGCCTTTGTCCAGGACTGCTAATGACGTGTGGATGTGTGACTATAGTTATGCGCCAGTCAACCTCTGTGTGTCACTGCTAGACCAGGGACTGGGGACTGATGCATATGGCATCCCCATCCTGAGGGGTGTTAGATGCCACACACAGTCATGCTAGGTCCACATGTCGTAGGGCACATATCCTGTCACGTTCATGTGTGCCTATGTACCTATGTAGGGGTCCATGCCGGATGTGGGTAACTGTGCTATGCTGATTTTGCCAGACATGCCTGTGGGTACCCCATGACTACACGTGGGGAACTAATTACAGTGCTCCCAGTAGGCACGCAAGTACACCATCAGTATCATACGGGTTAACTGCACCGACATGGTGCTACACATGTAACCACCACACATATCAATGAATGCTGCACCTGTCCTGCATGGTATGTCTGCTGCATGATGTCCGTGCACAACACACATCACATACACACCTGTCACCAGCCATACACACACCACAACATACAGCACGCATTATGCGGACACAGGTATCACATACACCTCTCACTATCGTGGTCCACCCTGTGCATCATAATATGTTAGCTTAACCGTGCATTGATGGTGTGGCTCACAGTTATGCGGCAGAGACTTAATCATATGCACAGGGTGATATGTGTGCCACAGGCATGGGCTGTACCAATGGATGACATCATGTGTGTGTGTAAGGGCCAGTGCATTGAGTGGGCATGACTATGTAGATTGCATGTGGGTGTGGTGGAGCCCTACAGTTGTGTCTGCTGTGTGTGGGTGTGTGTGTACACAGTTCAGTCATCTGTGATGCCTACACGCGTTACGCGTCGCAGCCCCTGACCGTACACTGCGGGTGTTAGCGGTCACTGTGTCTGCCGCGTGAAGCAGCGCTTCGCCTGGGGTCGCACGGACGGGCACGACGGGTGGAGGTACAGACTGTCCACTCTCCGATGTCACATGTCCGCTGGAAACGCGCCCACGACGGGCCGTCCAGGCCACGCCCACGTGGCCTGCTCTGTCCTGGTGTGGATGGTGTAGTAGCAGCCGCTGGGCTAATGCTACCATCACTGTCTGTGTGGGCATGGAGGTGGCACGACACGCTGACCTGCAGCAGGTGGTGTTGCTGGCACACGCATCGCGTGCCCTATGCCTCACCCCTACCTGGTGTTCCTGCACGGACTGCGCACGCACAAGGATGGCCAAGCCCCGGTCGATGAGACCAGCCATATCGACCAATCACCTATCCAGAACATCGGCAAGATGCTGTTGTGCATTCGCCAATGCCTGGATGCTGTCATTTAGGGTGCGGATTGCGGACCTCTGCAGCCTCTGCCCGTCCTGGTTCTGCCGTTCGGGCACGCGCCTGCCGCCATTACAGTCTGGAACATGCGTCTGATTATACCAGCTGCTGCACCCTGCACGGCAGGTGTATGTCTGGCGGTGCTCCCCCTACGGGCAGCACCTGCCACATGCCTGCGTGGCACTGCACCAGTCCTTACACTGGCAACATCGTGTGTACCCACACCTTCTGCAGCCACCACACATTCCTGCTCGGGGACAACAGACGCTGACTGACCGTCATCTATGGGCAACGGTGTTGGGGTATGTGTCGGCATCTGAACCGTGCAGGGATGAAAGGGACGATGTGTGATGTTCTCCAGTGGCACAGACTCTGCCTGTGACGACCCTGCCTGTGCCTCATGCACATGCTCATCACCACTAGTATCTGTGGGGACACTAGCATCAGATTGACCGCAGGAGGGGAACGCACCTACAGCACCTGTCAATACAAAGACATACCATCGGTTACAATACAGACACACACACACACACACACACACACACACACACACACACACACACACACACACACACAGACACACACACACACACACACACACACAGCATGCATGTGATAATGCAGGTGGCATGCAGCATTCACATAACACAGACCAGTGAATGCAGACCAGACATTCATAGTGGCAGTATGTACACTGCCCTGGTGGGGACAGTACAACAGGCAGGTGTCATTTAGTAGGCATGCAGTACACACATTCATGGTAGTTTGCATGCATCAGCGTGATACAACCGCGTGTGGCAGCAAGTTGAGAGTACACATGGCTGCCAACACTATGTAATGTACACCGCAAACATGTGCGGTATCATGTGGACATGTGAAGATGGTGTCCCACCGCATGCACCACATCACGATGGCTGTCATGGTGCAGTGTTATGTGTACAGTGTACAGATACAATGTATGTGTAACAGTTATGTCTGTGCATGTACGTTTGCTGTGAGCTGTGTGCATAGCTGTACGGTGTGTGGTGCGGGCTCTGTGCCACTGCACAGTAGCAGGACACAGCTATGTGTCTGTGCGATGCGTGACCTGGACGCATTACATTGCCATGTCTGTAAGTCAGTTCAGCTGCTCAGCAGCACATATATGGTGGACATTGGAGGCACCTGTAGTAGCTGTGGAGAGGAATTTCATGTCACTGGTGTACTACATCAGATGTCCAGGGGGTCCACTACATTGATGAACCCACTATGTGTGTACAGGGTGCAATGGTGAGTACCCACTGTGGATGTGCTGTGTGGCAACATGCCTGTAGGTATCAACCATGGCCTTGTCTGTCTGACTCATTGACAATTGTGTGTGGTAGACATTGTGCACACGGCCCTGTGGTGGCCCATGTGACATACACCCATACTAGTGTGACGTGTCACATTCTCTACGGATATGCTGACAGTGTGTATGTCTGCTAAGTTGTGCATAGGTCATATCATGGTGTGACAATGCTGCAGCCAGACATCCACGTGCATGGGACATGGCATGCGCCATGTCACAACATGTGCACCCGATGCAGGGGCATGGGTCACATTGGTAACACCTGTGCTCTGGCCAGATCACAGCTCACTCTGTGGTACTGTGTCCATACTGCACTGGCATACCAATGCATACTACACATGCAGCCATTGTGTAACACCTACACCATTGTATGCATAGCTGAATGCACGTAACACACCAATTGGTTGTGTGGTGTCATACCACTCTACGGTAACGGGTGTATCTACTGTACATGGGTGGTGTGTATGTCGGGTGGTGCGAGCTGTATACCGTGACGGGGGCACACACAGGTGAGCATGTCATGCCTAGACACATGGGGAATATCAATACAGCAGAACATGCGTCTGACTGGCAACAGACTTAGCTGCAAGAGAGCGTTGACCTTGCGACACGCCAGACGAACCTGTAAAGGCATTACAGAAAGGTATACACATTAGCCATTACTATCTCCACGGTCAGCACTGTGCATGACACATCATGCATGTTTGTGGTTGCATGTGCTATGCACATGTCTGCTAACACAACATAGCATACAATGGTTTGCATCTTGTGTGGCCATATACCTGCGATGTATTGCTATATCATGTGTTGTACTATGACACCCACACCCACGCCACCTATCATACAAACATGCAACACTGACTTACCATGCGGCTCCAGGCTCATAGCTCGAGACACCCACCTCCACGATGGACACAAGTGGTTCTGCATGTTGTTCCGGGTGTCCCCAGACTGGCCAGGAGCTCCTCCGTAGCTGTGAGTGGGGGCTGTGTTGGTGGCCCACCACCTGTCCCACGTTGTTGCCTGGCGATTGCAGCGCACACCGTCTTGCATGCCGGATCAGGTCTGTGCAGTGCCCGCGGATTTGTTGGTAGCTGTGGTTGGTTCACCACGCTGTTCACCCTCCTGCACAACTCCTCCCACATCTCCTGCCATTCTTGTGCCTGCTGTGGCACATGGCTAAACAGGGCGTTGTAGTTACTCTGGAGGTATGGTATGATGACCTCCTCCTCCTGTCGGCTAAATGGTGGAAGCCCCGAACGTGGCATTATCTGGAAGACATAATGATGGTGGCAGGTCACATTCACACTGCTGTGCTGGCATACTGTTGGAAATACATTGCTATGACATGTACGACATCTGCACAGTGATCTGTGAAGGGCATCGTGGCGGTGACACAGCCGATGTTGTGGCTTCACACCATTGAGCACTGGGTGTCACATCATATCTGTGTGCCACCCCATCACACTGTGCACGCACCATGTAGATGTTAGCCTGCCATGGACATGTGTACCTGGCTGCACCTATGTCCATATCAGTTGGCATATGTCCCCATGTGACGTCTGTGCTACTGTTCACCTGTACGCTGTGTATATGTCAGTACACATCACGCCTGTGTCCATTGTGAACGCCAGCAGCGGCACTGTACACATACACATGGACACCTGCACATGCATGTGTTGTGCCATGTACTTCCACACAGCACTGTACCGTGCTGGACAACTTGCCCCAGCTCACCTGTGTTACGTGATGTGATAGACATGGAGCAATGTGTAACCATGACACATTAGCAGGAAAGGCCATGCATAGCATGTACACGCACATTGTGCAGAGCATCACACAGCACCTGTAACATGACAGGGTGCATCGCCACCACATTACTACTGTGTATGGTTGATAGTGAGAGTGCCTTGTGTCCATTGCACCATGTGGGACTGGGATAGCTCATGCAGCCTTGCTGGTCATCTCTGCATGATATGGCAGGGTATGCCACATACATGGCAATGGGTGTGACCCACCCAGGGGCTGACGGTATTGGCAGGGTGGCTGTCCATTGCTTTTGTCATAGCTGTGTGAATATGGACATTCAACATGTTTATCACCATGGTGTGGACACTGTCCTCCAGCGAGGTATGCTGTACGCTGCTTGTTGAGGGTGTGTGTGTGGTGCATGCAGGTATCACACATCCATGCATACACTGTAGCCCTGGCAGGTGCTATGTGCTGGGATGTTGATCGACACAGTGCTGTATGTGTACACACACCGCTATCCCATGCACATGGATATCTGCCTGAACTGATGTGGGTAACACATATGTGTACATACATTGCCCGCTGCCACCCACATGTCTGCTGCTGCACTACACCGCCATCCCTCCCTGTGTGAATGTGGTGTTGGCCTCAGCAGAGGTATCCATGTATGGGGACATGGATGTTCACATAGCAGGCCCACTGATGGTATCGTCGATCTGACCATACACATATGATGCACCCCTCACACATACAACCCATTCATATTGTTGTTCACAATGGTGACACGGCTATATTGCTATGCCGGAGCCATTCACAGACATACATACACAGAGGCATGCACGCCCATCTGTGTCATTGGCCGGACTATTGGTGTGGTTTGGCACCTAACGTGTTTGACTGCAGGTGGCGAGACCTACTGTGCACATGTCTACATGGTAGGCCTGTTCTACGGTAGGCATCTGTGATGTGCTGTGCACATCTCATACCTGCACATTTGGTTGTTGTCCATCGGTCCACAGGCCAGTGGTGGGACATACAGGGATGTTGCTGAACATATGTACATGCGACCCTGTACAACTGTGACGCTAGCCTCTCAGATGCTCATGTGTCGGACGTGAACACCGTACACACATGTGGTTGTGGGCCGTCCATACCCATCTCCACCTGTGGGTTGCTATCATCCCACACACTCCTTGTACTGTATGTTCAGGCTATGCAGCTATGTGGGGCTTGTGTGCATACAATACGATACTATGTGCCTTTGCACCCATCACAGACATTGTCACACAGGTACACCGGCAGCCATACACATCGCAGATTGTTGTCAGCATGTCACATGTGGTACACACCTAACACATCTCCTGCGGGACATGGTAATCTGTATGGGCATGTCCAGTAGTGACATACCACAGCTACCCCTACATGACGGCTATGCAGGACATGTCTGTGTACATCTACTGTGACATATACACAAGCAATGCCCCCTACCTACATCACATGGTACTACCTGTGGAGTATGTGTCTGCATCCATGCTATGGCCATAGATGACAATTGTACATCTATATGTGCAACATACCTCAGTGGGGTTGTCATGAGCACATGTTCCATGTGTCAATGCATTGTTTGTGTCTGTTGGGCAGTCATTGTTGTGCATGGTTTACATGGCTGACATAGTGTACTGTGTCTGATTCCAGGTACTTCATTGGGCTACCAGCATTGTACATTTCTACAGCACATTCCAGCCATCATGTAGCCAGCTTAGATGACAGTGGGAGGTGTTCCGCCATGTGCACATATGTCACACGGTACAAGGGTGACTGACACACATTGTCGGACTGGGTTCTGACTGCTGTGGATGTGTGTACCGGTGTTGACAACCATGACTGCACCAGATGGTGTCTTCTGGATGTGTGACATTCACAACAAACACCCACATTCACATAGCAGCACATCGCCCACGACAATTGACATTCCTGCCTGAACACTGTGTACGGTATGTTTGTATGACCACTGCATATATCACTGGTGGCCACCAGCATGGCTGCCTACAACAGCAGTGTGTATCCTGTGCAAACATGGTTACACCAGTCACACCACACCTGTGCCAGCTGGCCCTGTAGTGGGTGACAGTGCAGTTCCATTCATCATGTAACAGTATACATGCACCAGTATGTTGCAGACATGTGAACGGCTGTGCTACTCAACATATGCACACATGACACATCACCTGGTACACCGTGTCTGCCTTGCCACCTGCTATTGTGACCACCCTGTGATGACATTGTACGGCCCACATGGACGTGGACATGTGATGGCTCAATGGTGAATTAACCGTCCAGGTGTGTGTCTAGCCAGGTGTCCAGTAGCCACTGGTCTGCATGCAGGGATAGTCTACATTGGCCTACTCTGTCACTGGGACTGTTGACTATGGTCATACTGTTGTTATGCAGGCATGTGCTGTTTGTCCAGTCTGATAGTCGTGTTGAACCACACTACCGCGGGCACACATGACGGTGGACATCTGGCTAAGGTGTGCAGCCCACATGTACATCTTCTCATGCTATGCTGCCTGTGCAGCGGTGTCACATGTCTGTCTCTGGCAGGGCTGTCACAGGTAGGCACAGCATGCAGTGATGTGTGACAATGCTTACACCCTCCACTGTGCTGTACACTAGCACTGCACACACAGTACAGCACACATGTCATTAATCTACGGTGCCTGGGACCTGCCTCCATGCCCTACACGGCACACCTGCCAGTCCAGATTGTACACAGATCATACCTCCCAGTCACATACCTGGACTGCAACACACACAGGTGGGTGGTTCCCACACCACACCGTGATTTACACACATACTGTATTTTCCCATGACACATTGCATCATAGGTAGTCCATGTTCAGATACCCATGTTTGTGGCCACTACGCACATTGTGACACGCGACAGTGCAGACACTGTACACCACAGGTTACATGCCAGTCGGGTTGGCATGCTGTACATTGCACCTGGGACAGTTGCTACTGCTATGTATTGCCAGCAACACGACCTTCCCTAGTATGGACTCCCACGCACCCACACATGCTTGGCCATGCAGTACGCATAGCTGGGTGACACATTACACGACACATACCATACCTACACTACCCTCAGCATGCACCAAACCTCCATGTGTCTGTATGCTAGGCCTACACACCTCCCTGCTCTGTTTGCTGAACATCCATGCTTACCATCCCTGCTAGCCACACCCTAAGCACACAACCATAGCAGCATGCATGGTACATACACACTACAGCCGGTATTACTGACATCCACTGACAGAGGTAGTTGAGGGCATGGCACCCCGTCCGATGGACAGTCTATGTGCCTATGCCAACAGTGATCACAGTGCACTTCTGCTACATTTACACACTGGTAGGGACCATGCTATTCCACACTGAGACATGGTGGTGCTGGCATTTTCACAGACGCCACAGTGGTATTCCTGTTCCATGCACACGTGCTGTATGGGCACATGTGCAGGCTGTTGCACGGTAGTTTTGTTCACCTGTGTGTTGTGTGTCACTTGACAGTCATGGTGTGTCCTGCTGGTGCATGACATACCCACAGCTAGCTACCTACACATGACTGCCAGACATTGCAGTGTGGGCCCTCACGCAGTGTGGTGGTATGTCTCTGCTGTTTGACTACATCCACATTCAATGCAGCATACCACGGTCATGCAGGCATTGACGACACAGATGTTGCTGGCATCCTGCCTGCCAATGGGATACCTACCAACAATACACACTCTCACTCACTACAGGGTTCCAATCCTTGGCTGGACATTGTATTAACCCTGTGGACACATACATAGTACTGGCATGCACATGTTATGTCTGGGAACACAGTCCCAATGTCACCTCCGACCGCCGTAGTTGTTGTATCCCGCCAACCTGGCTGTTACATGTCTCTGCAGCAGCACATCAGTGACTGCTAGCCCATTCATGCCAGCACCCTGACCACCACACTACCACATCTATCACACTACACATGGATGGTACTGCATTGCACGTATGGGGCTGCATCTCTACACCCATGACTGGGCCATTCAGTATGGCACTGGGCCACATCTTGACATACATGCTTCACACACTCATTGACTACCTGCATGCCTTTCCTGGCACCCTTGTTGGGCTTCTGTGCGCCACAGCACACCACATCCCATGCTGGCCACCTGTCATATTATTGCATGGGTGGTTGGGGTGGTACAGAGGGTATCACATCAGACATGATCCGCTCTTTGCCCTTCAGCACCATTCCACTTTATGCTATTGACAGTGTACACATCCAGCATCTCATCGGACCCTATGTATCGGCATGTTACGCCATGTGCCTTCTGTACAGTTCACACAGTGGTGCAGGCATATCATGCTGACTACAACATTTCAGGGACGGTGGCATTGCACGCCTCAGACATGTGGCCCCTCATGCTCAGTATTTGCATACGTACACTACCTGCTGTCACACAGTACTGTACATGCCTACATATACCACTTCTACATACCTGGCAGCATTCTAGCTCATCCTACTCATGTTGCTGACACCCATACAGGTGTCAGTGTGGCAGATATATCATGTAGATATCATTGCATCAGTTACATCACACATAGTGCATACACATCACCTTTGCATACTGACAGTCATGCGGTGTATCACATGGATACTGTCCCTATACAGGCATATCACGTTGTACATGGTTGATGTACACACACATGGCCCACATGGTGCTGTGGTTGCCATATTACACCATAGCGTGGGTACACATGTGCAGGACTACACATTTCTGGACCGTATGTCTAGCTGATACCTTGGGTGCCCTTGTACCTGTGCCATACACACATGTACACGCAGGTGTTACAATAACACATGTGTGGTGTACCTTACACAATGGATACAACGTTACATGTCTCAGTATAGTCATGCTGTGCTCTCTACCCAGCTCAGACAGTTTACATATGCAAATGACAGTCATGTAACACATCTGTGCTCACCTGCATGCCACTAACACAGGGGTGTAATGTACTCTGCCATGGGCCATGTTCTCCACAGTACTGATGCATGTAGTACTCCTACATGGCGCTTGCTGTGGGCAGGGGGGGAGGAGCAGTACTGCATGTGTGCACACATGCCACATTGCTCAGCCCAGGTGTCTGTGTGACATCCACAGACTGGACACACACCATGCTGTGGGACATAGGTCCTGTGCACATCCCACAGGGGCACACTGTGTCACTAGTCATGTGATAGCTGCCTTGCTGGTAGGGTGACACAGACCCATGGTACCACCACAGCGGACGTATGTATAGACATGACAGTTGACATCTAGTTCTGGCGGCCAGTGGACACTACCATGGGGGGGGTGTCAGTACTGTGTACATTGCACATGTGTTTACACACGGCCCTGCTGGACATCATTGTGGCACACATTGCACCTGCTATGGAATGTTTGGACATGGTCACTTGCTGTTACCTCCATTTCAGGTACCTATTCTGCTACTACATTGTCCCATATGTGCAGGCCATACATATCTTGTGTATGTATATAACATTAGCCCATCGCTCCATCATGCATGCTATGCCTGTGATACTGTCTATGATTTGTGAACATATCCATCATGCCAGCTTTGCATTACACATAATTGACATAGTCGCCCCTACTGCGTGGGATAGGTGCACGCCGGCACATTCCGTATGACATCGACGGTATATGCCCATGCACATGTGTGCTGTGACACTATACATAAATGTCCTATCCCCTGCTGTGGCACTTCAGTGTTGGATATCCACTGCCAGCATCGGCGGGAGTGGTGGCATTGTTCTGTGTTTGCAACCCCTATGGCAGACCTGGGGTAGGGTTACCACCTGTGCCACTTTGCAAGGGACAGTCCCTCCTTGGGCAGTTGTGTCCTGACAAAATTTATCACAAATGGCAAATGTCCTGAGATTGTGGGACATCACTATATCCCATTCTTATGTAAGAGTTGCATAACATACTTATTTATGTATGTACATTCCTAACTGTTACAAGACACACAATAAGCAACTGAACTGCTACAAGACTACACTTTTCTTTATGCAAAAGAGTAGAGTTCTAACCTTTGTACTGACCATGGGTATGTGTCCACCTGTAACATCTGAAGTGTGTCCCGATTTCCCACTTTGGCCTTTTGAAAGGGTGGCAAGCCGCCCTGGGGTTATCCCGGTGTTTACATGTTGTCCCACTGCTGTGCACACGTTGTCCACAGTTGTTGGTATGCTGCGCTGCTTTAGCATTACATATCCAACCTTCGCCTCTCTCTGCCTGATGGTCAGGTATCTTTACCTACACACACTGTTCACATACTGTACAGATTCGTCATACGATCGTATGCTACACACCAGTACATGTCGTGGGTTCGACATACCTTTCCGCCTTTTGTTCTGTGTTCGCCTCTATTCCCTTGTTTCTCTTTCTCTAGTTTGTATGAGTTCGGTATGAACATACGGTTTGAATATCCAGGGAGTCTTCCTTATATTCGTCATCGCCTGATGCATGTGGGTTAATCAGGCCAATAGCTGTTCCTCGGTGTGTACTTATGCGCATATCAGCGGTGATCCCCTTCCTTTCATTTACGCTGGCCGGCACTAGGCCATGGTTCTTTCCTCGTGTGGCCGTTGGTTATTTGCAATACCTTCGTGAGGATGGTATGTATTGTATCATGTTTGTGTGACTGCATCCGCTATGTGTGGTGTCGGGTACATTTCGCTGTGGTGTTAGCCGTGGATTGTGTGTGTTGGGTATGGTATTGTGTTCGACATGTGGGTCCCCGTGTCCTGGCGGCGACTGTCGATGGCGTTGTGCATTCAAATGTGTTACATGGCTGTTATTTTCCTGTACATAGCGAATGCATGGATGCATGAGCCGCTAGTGTTTCCCAGGAGCTTGTTGTGGGTATGCCGCTGTCATTCACTGCCTGTATGTGTTTGCTACGGTTTTAGCTGTTATCCCTTTGATATGTGCAATGGGGTATATCTGCGGATGTGGGTGACGGGTACGGGTGTGAGTCTTGCATTTATACATACCAGATATGCTTGTGTGTGTGCTCCATCCCTGCTTGGGGAGCTGCGGGTTACCTGTCTGTTGTTCCGGGAATGTTTGTTTTGTTGATGTCGACTGCTGTCGGTATCGCCTGCATGTGTGCTTCCTGCACGATTCCTCCTTCACATCGGTTATATATCTGCGGATGTTCGTCCGCGTACCATCCATTGGCATTTTGTCGCTGATAGTTACGGTGATTGTGGTCCCATACTTGGGCGGACTGTATGCTACCGTAGCCTCCTATTCGTGCCGCTTGCTTACGCCACAGTCGTGGAACACACCGGTATTTACCGGACCGTAGTGTTCACGATCGGTGCCGGATGGCACATTCGATTTTCGCCGTACATGCCTGATGCTGTGTAACGCTGCCGACGGACCGTGTGGAGTCTACGTTATGGCCGCCATACCTACGGTCGTGGTTTGTACATGCGTCCTTTGCATCTCCTGTTTGCTATGGCCCTGTGGTACACTTTGGGACATTTGCTTTGCATCATTTTACGCCGCCACGTGCATAGCCACTGAGGAGATGTCAGTACTACTTTGTGGGTACTGCTGTACATACGCCTATGGTTCCTGTACTGTATGCCTACGCCTGTTATTACACTCCGCCTGTGACATGTCACCTTCATACACAGTTTACACTGGCACACACATTACACACACACAGCGGAACACACGACAACCTCACCTCACACATACACATATTGCCGCCATGGCTGTCAACCTTCTATTTCCGGAGTGGGGAACACACACAGTAGTAATGTGAAACACATGGGCATAATGTGGAACACATAGTAATGGCATAGTGACAACTTCAGCTAAGTAGGTCATAGGTTGATTATGATATGCTGATTTACTTACAGTGAAGAACCTTTACTAACTTACTATGAGTACATTCTATTTACCAGGATGTCATTTATATACATTCCTAACAATGGATGTTTGAGAGACATTTTCAATGTGGAACTTGGAGGAACTGCGAGGAACATGAACTGTTTTACACCCCAAATGAGGTATGCCTCATAATGTCGTACACTTCACTGGTATGCTTTCCGCTTCACACCGACGGTTGAACACAATACCTACGTTGACGCATCGCCGTGGCGGCGTGTATCTCCGCACTCATGTCCTATGGATATGACACGCACATATGTAGGGTTGCCACCTTTTCAAATGGCCAAAGTGGGACATTTTAGTAGAAACGCCAGATTTTGCATGCCAACACATACCCACGGCCAGTACAAAGGACAGCGATTCACTTTTTGACGGAATACAAAGCTGTAGCATTACAGTTGCTTATTCTGTTTATTATCATATTTAGATGTTTCTTCTACAAAATAACTGTTTTCTACAACTAATAAAGTAATTATGGGAAATGGTTTTGTCCTACAATCTCAGGACATTTGCCATTTTGTCAATGTTTTTGCAGGACACAACTGCCCAAAGGTGGACTGTCCTCACAACGTGGGACAGGTGGTGACCCTACACATATCCCGTTACTGTACCGTGGACGGTGACCATCCCGACACGCGGATATGTATTGATGCAGGTTAACATTTCCATGGCTGGCGTTACCTGCCCTGCCCACCCTCCAGGATGATCGGGTTGTCGGTCACTATGTTTAATATGTGGTGATTTCGCCTTACTTATCTGTGAACTTGCATCCCTGGGTTCCATATTACCCTGTTGTACTTTCTATCTGTGTAGGCGCACATATATTTCTACATGTGTACTGATATGTATTTCCGTATCTGTGTATGCACATGCGTACATGTGTGGTCGACTTGCGGCGATAGTGGCAGCATATGGCTACGCCGTGTGCTGTTGAACCGGCGTGCGTTGAGGTGTTGGCGCTCCATGCTCTGCTGGCTATTGGGTGTGCAGTGTTTGGCCGGTGCCTTTGTTGGAGTCACACATACGTCCGCACATACGGTACACATTACGGGCGGACATGTTTGTGTGGCATCCATTTTACTGTGTGTGCAGGTCAGGAGGTGTCAGTCCATGGGGCCTACACTGTCAAAGTATGTGCTATGCGTTCCCTCTTTGCCAGGGCGTAGGCATATTGGGTACGCCTCTGTCTACCTACTGGGGCTGGCTCAGTGTGTCCGTGGCGCCGCACGCCCTGTGCCTGTGCTTGCCCTGGCAGTTGTGGCGGGCTTGGTGGCCCTCCGCCATTATGTCCCTGCAGCAGCTGTTTCCGCAGAATCATATTGTGTAGCATACAACATACTATGAATATGTGGGCACTTGTGCCTGGAGAGTACTGCAAGGCTCCACCGGATGTATCCAAGCACCGGAACCGTGATTTCAAGATCCCACACGCTCTATGATTATTCTCGTTTGTGCGTGTGCCTCATTATGGCGTTCTTGCATGTGTGTGTGTGCATTTCTGATGGGTGTCATCAACCACGGCTCCAGTGCGTAGCCAGCATCCCCCACAAGGTGACCTTGTGTGATGTCCCCACTGGCGAATACCTGATACAGCTGTGAGGCATGCCAGATATGGGAGTCATGGTAGCTTCCAGGGCTGCCAGCACACACATCCATGATAATGCCCTGCGCATTGCACACGACCTGGCAATTGATGGAGGGGTATCCCTTGCGGTTTATGTAGCGTCTACCCTGCTCCCCAGGTGGTGACTTGATTTCTATGTGCGTACAGTCTATCGCACCCAGGACCTCCGGGTATTGTGCCACACGGTGGAAGCGGCGCATATTGCTAGCCAACTCCTCCTGAGATGTGGGGAACTTTATGTACTCATGGGCATGTGGTAACATGGCATCCAGGAACTGGTGTAGTACCCTGGATGCTGATGCCTGTGAGATGCCCATTATGTCCCCGGTGGGCCTTTGAAAGGTACCTGTAGCCAGTATTCGCAAGCTCACACATACCTTTGTGTCCACTGGGATGGGCTCCCTCTGTTGTCTCTTGTTCTCAGGCCGGCCGCACAGCTCCACTATTTGCTGTAACGTGTCCCTGTCCACCCTGTAGCGCTCTACTATCTCCAGGTCTCGCAGCCCCTGGTAGGTCACCCTTGGTCTGAACACTCTCCTTCTCCTGTGAGGCCTACGGTAGTTGTCGGCACCACCCTCCGCAACTCCGCCTGTCTCTGCCACATACCTATGCATCACGGCCACGGCGGCACCCAGCATATACATGTTAAAAGTTCCCCGTCTGTTTACACCCCACGGTGCGGCGTTTGGGAAATCGCGCTGTGTGTTGTGCGATTCACATTTATTACTGTTGTGCTGTATACCCAGTGAAGTCATTGGGTGTGTCTGTGCGGCCCTATCCATGGATTATTTCCGTGGTTTTACGCTTGCAGCTGCAACGGTACTGCCTGTAGTGTTACATTACAGTTGCCTGCATTGCCTTCGCCTGGCATCTTACATTACTGCATCCTGCAGGCACATGGCATATGATGCATTTTATCTGCAGCCGCAGTTATGCTACCTCTGTACTTGGCTGTGCTATTTCGGTTCTTTGCTCTTTGCATTTCTACTACATCCCCTATTATCTTTGCTCTCATATGCCTCCCCTTTCCCGTTCTGCAGGAGTCTGCATGCAGACTTATCAGCTGCCGGCGTTTGCCCTTCCTGCATTGATTGGTGTTAATTGCTCGTTACGGATACATTTACACTGCTTCCGCATTTCCTCGTATTCTCCGCATTACCTTCCTATATCCCTGGTTGTTGCCGGTGAGGCCGCCACATGACTGGTTTCGGGAACGTAGTCATCCTCGTGCACATGCATTTGTACGCGCATTCTGTACTGTCAGCGCATCTATTTCCTAACACGCCAGTCCTGATGCTGTGATGTGCATTGTACAGCCCAGATTTGCTGTCCTCCAATATCCTTCCTCCTACAGTGGCACACCCCTGTGTGGTTGACATGTATCTCGTGTAGGCCACTCCTCGGTGTCGTACCGCCACGCCGCTTGCTCCATCCTTACGCTGGCGCCGTTTTTGCGATTCACTATTATCTGCCTCATTTGCATGGAATTGACTACTAATACCTGGTTACGGCGCCAGACACCGCCACCACTCCTTGACAACCATTGCGCTGGGGTTGCAGCTTTACATACATACTATGGTGTGTGGTGGCTGTGCAGCTGATTTGTGTTCTATTGCTCTTTTCGGACATTGTCATATTATTTCATTGCTTTACAACTTCTGTGCACATATCCCGGGTCTGCTGTTCTTTCTACGACGTGCCATTTATGTCATTTTTACATTTTGTGCATATTTTCTTTGGACATTCTCGGTGCCTTTCCACATTGGCATATTGCACCTATATGATACCTGACTTTGACAGCCTTCCGCTACTCCTCCGGTATGTTTGGGTAAATGTAAACCGCTTTTTTGGTTTACATTGCCGCGTTCTTTACGCTTACGCCCGCGCCACTGTGGATCGCTATTTGCCCTCATTTGCATGGTGCAATACCGCACACAGTGTGTTTTGCATACCCACGCCGGGCGGGAAGGTCCGCGACGCCGGTAGTGCACGTGGAATTCATTCATACCTGAATCGCTAAGCAGCCATATTTGGCGTTATAACGCCGACGCTATGCTGGCGCCTGGCGCAAGGTTCATGAATCCCGGGGAGTGTGTCAAGTATCTTGCACTGTATCACCAACGCATCCTGTGCACTGATCTATTAATTCAGCCATTTCATTCACTGCCCTGTATGATATATCACTTCCTATGATAACACCAGTTCCCATTTGGATGACTATTTCAGCAGAACAGTATCTGATAACATTTCTTCCAGGTTACTAAATTAGTTTTGTTGTACCAGATGGAAGTAATACAATGAGCCATGTATTAGTACTGCATGGACAGCTTTATTTTCAAAAGGTGGATTTCTGTGACTTGCAGTACTTAGTAAAAGCAATGGAATATAGTGAGTCTCTGTAACGGCTGAGGAGGCTTCTTTCTCCACTTTATTTTGGTGCTATGTGTGGTCCAGGAGCTAATTAATTTTTGCAACTCGGGCTGTTAAAGTCAATATTTTGTGTGAAAATACTTTAAGCCTGTCTTCAGAGTTATACATATTTTATTGCAGGAAATTAAAATTTTAGTGAATTCATAGGAATTGTAAAAATATTAAAACTATCCCAGAACTCTGAATCCAAGATACTAGCTGGCAGGAGCTGGAAATTTGCTTTGTTTTTCCTTATATTACTTAATTATATTATGTAAATAAGCTTTCCTCTAAACACCTTCTAGCTCTTTTTGTTTTTATGTGATGTAGCCTATAGAATCACACAAAGCATACCAAATAACAGCTCATCAATTCCCCATATTTTGGAAGTATTATATAGCAATAACCCACGCCTAGGTGTGGGTAATGCTGGATTTACCCACGGTTGGTGTGGTTTGGTCAAGACGGCGAAGCCTGAGTGGCCAAACAAAGCCAACCATGGGTAAATCCAGCATTACCCACACCCAGAAGTGGGTTATTGCTACTATACAATGACATTATTTAAGAAAAAAAATAATTACTTTTCTTAAATAATGGAATTGTATAATGCCTCCTTGCTGCCCTTCTGCAGCTGTATGGTATTCTGCGGCAGTTCTGATGTACTGCCCATGCATATGCCTGCGCAGTACATCAGAGCTGTGAGCAAAAGCAATGGAGAAAGCAAGATCTCCGTTGCTTTTTACAAACTGTTTCACTATGTTAAATGGGTTTAACATAGCGAGACAGCTTTAAAAAAAGCAACAGAGAATCTCCGTTGCTTTTTTAAAGCTGTCTCGCTATGTTAAACCCATTTAACATAGCAAGACAGTTTTGAAAAAAGCAACGGAGAAAGCAAGATCTCCGTTGCTTTTTACAAACTGTTTCGCTATGTTAAATGGGTTTAACATAGCGAGACAGTGTGAAGCAACGGAGATCTTGCGTTCGCCATTGCTGTAAAAAAAGAGTTATAGTAATGGAAAAAGTCTGGGCGACCGGACCTTTTTCCATTACTATAACTCTGATTTGCAATGTGCACGCTGACCAATTAGCGTGCACGTTTTTGAATATTAATGGGGGGGGGTCGTTGTATAATGTTCTTTCTTCTACTTATCTCTTTTTCACTCTCTCTTTATGTGTGTGTGTGTGTGTGTGTGTGTGTGTGTGTATTTCACCACGAGAAAGAACCATTAACCGTTCGTAACACTAACATTTTCCACATACTGATAGGTGGCGCTAGGATTCAGACAGTGTGTCCTTTCACCTTCAGTAGGGTAGCAGCATTCAAACTACATTACCACAACTTCTCCACAAAACTCTATAAAAAGTCTCTATTTTTAAATTGCTAATCTGAATTAAGTTATCCACAAAAGTGTTCTAGTCTCAAATTATCTCCAGTATATAATACATATCGTTTGACTTTAAACATCCAGAGGACTCCTGCTTACCCTTTCACACCAGGCATTTATGATTTGTGTTAGGATAAAGTCTGATGCTGACAATGCAGTGCAGAACAAGGGGGGTTATTCCTTAGGTGTCCTTTTTTTGAATGAGACGTCAAACTGAACTGTTTCCTGTCTTGGTGGTAGTCCTGCTGGATGTTAATGATCTCATAACAGATGTTCAGGGAAAATACTCTGTGGGCATGGGGAGGGGGTTCTTTAGCATGATGCATTTTTATTTTGCAGGTTTTTTCACATTTTACTCAAACAGCTAGCAGGACAAAATAAAATTAGTTAGAAAAACTAAAATAACTGAAATACCATCCTTGTAGAAAATGCACTCAGGAAGTAAAAATAAAAATCCAGTAATTTATTAGTTTCCACCCGATCTGAATGAAACTGTTTCTATTGCTCCCATGTTGTTGGAAAGGGCTAATAGATTTTAGTAATATATATATATATATATATATATATATATATATATATATATATATATATATAAAACATTTTAAACATGATATATTTAAGTATGTGAATTTGGGTTTCACATTACTATAAATAAGTAGATACTATATGTTTATATGTGAATTTTAGTAGGGTTTTTGAATGTATTCAACATTTTTATGACATGGTTTCTTTAATGTTATGTAAAAAATGTTTAGAATTAATGTGGTTCAATTATGATTTCATTAATTGAAAGTATTTAAATGGTTCATTTTTAGTAGTAAGTTGTATTCTGATGAAGTCTCTTACAGGAGATGAAAGCGCTCAATACTAATAAATTACTGGATTTTTATTTTCACTTCCTGAGTGCATTTTCTACAAGGATGGTATTTCAGTTATTTTAGTGACATTTGTGTGGTTTTTACTTGGTGTGGTGTTCCTTGGTGTGAGTTAAAAAACTGCCAAAATTTAAAATGTACAGATTTTAACAAATGTGTAAATACATCACAGCAACTTCAGAAACTAGAAAACATCTACTTGCGACAGGAAAAGGAGTGGAGCAATGTTTTTGTGTTACCAGCACTTTTTATCTTCTCTGTTACTGAATAACTGTATATCTAAAGCATGCCAAAGAAACACAAAGCTAAGTCTTGTTCAATATATTGAATAACCTCATCCTTGATCGATGTGATACCTTGACAGTGGCATGGTACTTATAACTGTTGTGACTTCTGATTGGGCACATGTAAGAAAATATCAATAAAACCAATTTAGGAAAAAATGTCAATATTCAAGCTAAGATTTCTTGTGTGATATATGCTTTTTTCAGTATAACAATTTGTTTTGTATGGTTCTAATATGTTTTCAGATCATTTTGCACAGTCTGTTAATGTATAATAGGAAACAATATACTTTGTACATTTTACTGGCAGTTTAAAATCTGCAATTAATAAATGCATTACAGTTATTTTCATTTTTTACAATATAAACCCAGCCACCAGGGATGTACAAGCCAGTGCATTTCTTTGTGCCGGTCCCAAGCCCAGATAAATGGGGAGGGTTGCGTCAGGAAGGGCATCCGGCATAAAATTTTGTCAAATCATACATGCAGACAACAGTACAGAAATACATATCGGATCGGTCGAGGCCCGGGTTAACAACGACCGCCACCAGTACTGTTGGCCAACAGGGTGCTAGCAGAAATTGGGCTACTGTTGGCCGAAGGAGGAGAAGAGGGGGAAGGCATGCCTGAAGGCAGGTAAAGGCTAGGACTGCGATAGTGAGGGTCGGAACTCTGAATGTTGGCAGTATGACTGGTATAGGGAGAGAGCTAGCTGATATGATCGACTGAAGGAAGGTTGGTATATTGTGTGTGCAAGAGACCAGATGGAAGGGGAGCAAGGCTAGGTGTATTGGTGGCGGTTTCAAATTGTTTTATCATGGTGTGGATAGGAGGAGAAATGGTGTAGGCTTTATCCTGAAGGAACAGTATGCTAAGAGTGTTTTGGAGGTGAAAAGAGTGTCTGATAGAGTAATGTTTATGAAGCTGGAAATTGGTGGTGTAATGATGAATGTTGTTAGTGCATATGCTCCACAAGTTGGGGTGCAATGGATGAGAAAGAAAAATTTTGGAGTGAGTTGGATGAAGTTGTGATGACTGTACCCAAGAGTGACAGACTGGTGATTGGAGCAGATTTCAATGGGCATGTTGGTGAAGGGAACAGAGGGGATGAGGAAGTAATGGGTAGGTATGGTGTTAAGCAAAGGAATGCAGAAGGTCAGATGGTAGTGGATTTTGTGAAAAGGATGGACATGGCTGTGATGAATACGTATTTTAACAAGAGGGAGGAGCATAGGGTGACATACAAGAGTGGAGGAAGATGCACACAGGTGGATTATATCTTATGTAGAAGGGCCAGTCTAAAGGAGATTGGAGACTGTAAAGTGATGGCAGGGGAAAGTGTAGTTAGGCAGCATATGGATGGTGGTTTGTAGGATGATACCTGTGATCAAGAAGAGGAGGATGAGTGTGAGGGCAGCACCAAGGATCAAATGGTGGAAATTGAAAAATGGAAATTGTGAGGTGATGTTTAGGGAAGAGCTAAGACAGGCACTGGGTAGCAGTGAAGAGTTACCGAATAGTTGGGTAACTAGAGCAGAGCTAGTAAGAGAGATGGCTAGAAAGGTGCTTGGTGTGACATCTGGAAAGAGGAAGGAGGACAAGGAGACCTGGTGGTGGAATGAAGAAGTACAGGAGAATATACAGAGAAAGAGTTTGGCGAAGAAAAAGTGGGATTGTCAAAGAGATGAAGAAAGTAGACAAGAGTATAAGGAGATGAGGTGCATGGCAAAGAGAGAGGTGGCAAAGGCTAAGGATAAGGCGTATGAAGAGTTGTATAAAAGGTTGGACACTAAGGAGGGAGAAAAGGACCTGTACCAATTGGCTAGACAGAGGGACCGAGCTAGGAAAGATGTGCAGCAGGTAAAGGTGATAAAGGATAATGAGTGAAATGTACTCACAAGTGAGGAGAGTGTGTTGAGGAGATGGAAAGAGTACTTTGAGGGGGTTGATGAATGAAGAGAAGGAGAGGGAGAGAAGGTTGAATGATGTGCGGATAGTGAATCATGAAGTGCAATGGATTAGCAAGGAGGAAGTAAGGACAGCTATGAAGAGGATGAAGAACGGAAAGGCTGTTGGTCCAGATGACATACCTGTGGAAGCATGGAGGTGTTTACGTGAAATGGCAGTGGAGTTTTTAACTAGATTGTTTAATTAAATCTTAGAAAGTGAGAGGATGCCTGAGGAATGGAGAAAAAGTGTTTTGGTACCAATTTTTAAAAATAAGGGTGATGTGCAGAGCTGTAGTAACTACAGAGGGTTTAAACTGATCAGTCACAGTATTTATTTATGGAAAAGAGTAGTGGAAGCTAGGTTAAGAAGGGAGGTGATGATTAGTGATCAGCAGTATGGTTTCATGCCAGGAAAGAGCACTACAGATGCGATGTTTGCTCTGAGAGTGTTGATGGAGAAGTGCAGAGAAGGTCAGAAGGAGTTGCATTGTGTCTTTGTGGACTTAGAGAAAGCATATGACAGGGTGCCTAGAGAGGAGTTGTGATATTGTATGAGGAAGTCGGGAGTGTCAGTGAAGTATGTAAGAGTGGTACAGGATATGTACGAGGGTAGTGTGACAGCTGTGAGGTCTGCAGTGGGAGTGATGGATGCATTTAAAGTGGAGGTGGGATTACATCAAGGATCAGCTCTGAGCCCTTTCCTTATTTGCAACGGTGATGGACAGGTTGACAGACGAGATCAGACAGGAGTCCCCGTGGACTATGATGTTTGCAGATGACATTGAGATCTGTAGTGAGAGTAGGGAACAGGTGGAGGAGACCATAGAGAGGTGGAGATATGCTCCAGAGAGAAGATGAATGAAGGTCAGCAGGACTAAGACAGAATATATGTGTGTGAATGAGAGGGAGGATAGAGGAATGGTGAGGATGCAGGGAGTAGAGGTGCCGAAGGTGGATGAGTTTAAGTACTTGGGATCAACAGTTCAGAGTAATGGTGAGTGTGGAAGAGAGGTGAAGAACAGAGTACAGGCAGGATGGAGTGGGTGGAGAAGAGTGTCAGGAGTGATTTGTGACAGACGAGTACCAGTAAGAGTGAAAGGGAAGGTCTACAAGAGGGTAGTGAGACCAGCTATGTTATATGGGTTGGAGACAGTGGCATTGCCAAAAAGGCAGGAGTCAGAGCTGGACGTGGCAGAGCTAAAGATGTTAAAATTTGCACTGGGTGTGACGAGGATGGACAGGATTAGGAATAAGTATATTAGAGGGTCAGCCCAGGTTGGAAGGTTTGGAGACAAAGCCAGAGAGGCAAGATTACGTTGGTTTGGACATGTGCTGAGGAGGGATGCAGAGTATGTTGGGAAAAAGATGCTAAGGATGAAGCTGCCAGGTAACAGGAAAAGAGGGAGGCCTAAGATAAGGTTTATGGGTGTGGTGAGAGAGGACATGCAGGTGGTTGGTGTGACAGAGCAAGATGCAGAGGACACGAAGAAATGGAAACAGTTGATCTGCTGTGGCGACCCCTAATAGGAGCAGCCAAAAGAAGAACAATATAAAAAATAAACAAATATGTGTTAAGTGTGGAAGTAATGGCTGACTCCACATCTCTGCAAATTTACATCTAGGCATCTCTAACAAATAAAGATTTGATATATTGTCAGATAACAGATTTTTAACTATATCTTATAACAAATTATGTGACTAGTATATGTTTCTTGGTGTACCTTTTAATTCTTATCTTAAGGTAAACAAGAGAGGCGCAGGGACTATTACTTTTCTTTATGAGTACTTAAATACTTCAGCCTTTTGCAAACTAATTCAAACCTAATGATTTTTTCAAACCATGGTACTGCTAGAAACTTATTTTAAATTATGTTTGTATAAAACGCCACGGGTTTTCTAACATGGAACAATCCGACTCACCATACATTAAACTTGGGTAACAGCTACTGATAATTTCTGGGTTGTGTCCAATACACACTTGTTTCTATGATAATTAAGATACCCACATATAACACTGGTCACCATTCAATGGGCCTTCTCCATCAACACACTAATATTAACTGTAAGGCCATAGACATAAAACAAAATTTATTGTATTAGACTCCTTTTAGTTAGAGACAAATATAACACTATGTTTAAAAAAGAAAACATATATATAATGTTATGTTTAATAGGCTTATATAGGAAATATCAACCTGGGGTTATGGCATTTAAACTTCTTGAAGGCCTATACGTTGTAAGCCTGACAGTGAAATCTATGAACCTGTAAACTTAGTTACAAACATTTAAGTGGCAGCCACTGACACTAGTTTGTGTAGTAGAAATGTAGCACACTACTGCCAGCTAAAGTACACAGAACCTAAAGGTTACTGCAGAATTACCACAGCATATAATTATTTTATCTCTACTTTATTTTTACCTGTTTGTTGACCAGGTAAGCTACGGGGCACAAATGTCCTTTTTTAGGGGTGACCCAGAAACACTGTCAGGTTAAGTGGCTTGCTCAGAGTAGCATAGCAGGTGACATTTTTGGCAGAGTGGGTGTAGTAATTTTTCACAAAATACAAAAACTTATATTATAAGGCAACATTTAACAATAAATAGGACCAAATTCCATTAGGGACTACATATGATGATAACCACTACTTTTACATAAGTAAATGAAGGAAACAAAATTTATCAGAAGGAAAAGTGGTATGAAACAGTTGCACCCATCCTTTAATATAACAAAGCATAAAGCATAATGTGTTGGTAGCAATGCATGTGGCATTGCAAAAAACTAATAAAGAAATACATGAAATAATCATATTCCTAGAAAAAAACACCACCAATTTTTCTGTCCTTAGCAAATATGGATAAAACTTTTTTCATGAGCTTGACTAGTAATAATGTTCCTCCTGTTTTAATAAGCAATATTTCTCAGTTCTGTATGTTTGTTCTTGCCTTTATACTTAGCTGTACTTTTTATAGCTAGTCTCAGAGTAATTTATATTTTGTGAATATCAAAAGAAAAGAAACTGGGGGGGGCAATAATGATGCTTTTAAGTGACTGGTAAGTAACTATTAAGGTAAGTAGCAACTATTGATCTGATATTCCAGTGTGTTTACTTACCTCAGACAATTATCAGACATAAAATATTCATTTTAGATTCAAAGTCTTGCAGGCAATAAAAACTGCATAACAGATCCCAAAAAAGAATGCAGTCTAGTCCTTATTTTGTTAAATATTTTTGATTTAGTTGTTAAGGATAGCTTCCAGAAAAGAAAAAAAGAAAAAAATTAAGTGCCTTGCAGTTTAATCATCTTTATACTATGTTGTGATTTGGGTACAGTGAAAACTCATTCCCCTGGGTGCCTTTGCAGACTACAAAGATGCAGCACTAAGACTCAAATGTAAATGTCTAACGGCAGAGTACATCATCTAGATACATGGCTGACAAAGGTGAGTTCTAATAAGCTCACCTACACAGTCAACAGAAAAATATAAAATAAATGCAGTATGTCTTCCCACCAGCTTTATAATATAATTCTACAAGGTGGGCTACTTACAATGATGACACACAGTACAGTAGGCAGCTCAAAATAGCAAATAAGACAATGCAGCATACTCATTTGTATCTGATAGTGCAGAGGGACAGCTGGTATAATTAAATCTGCTGGTAACTGGATGCGTAATAATCTGAGCGTAGCAATATGTTACAAAAGAGTGATGTCATACTGCTTGTCACATCAGAAAGCATTTCAAGAAATATCACAGTGGCAATTTATTTTCAAATATTTTATTTCTGATAATTGTCTGAAGTTATGCCACAATAAACATACTAGATTATCAGATCAATAGCTGCTACTTATCTTTAAGTGCCAAAGCATCACCATTGTCCCCCTCCCCTTTCTTTTCTTGTGATATTCACAAAATACTAATTACTCTGAGACTAGCTATAAATGGAAGTACAAGTTTGTATAAAGGCATGACCAGGCAAAGATACAGCACTGATAACTACTGCAAACACATTAAAATTCATAGGTTATTACAAATAAATGCCTTACTCAGTAGGAAATAAGGAAATGGCTGTGTACCCTGGACAGATCCTGCTGGACTCCTTAACTAGAAACAGCTCACAAATTAAACTCCAGCAGCTATACACTCCAGAACACTTTGTCTTTTTCCCCACATTATCTCAAGTGTTAATTTTGTACTGCGGTGGTGGTGCTGCGGTAGCGTTGTCGCCTCACAGCGAGACGTTGTGCCGTTCGATTCTCAGCTAGAGCGTCTTCTGTGTGGAGACATGCGTGAATGGGTGTACCTTCATTGAAGGTTGTGCATCAGGGCTGGCAAACTCGGCACGTAAAATAATCTACTGCCAATCATTAGCGGACCGGAGCTCCGCTGTGGCGACCGCTAACCAGGAAAAGCCGAAAGACACAAGCATCTCAAGTATTCATTTTGTTGTAGACTTTAATGTCATCCATACTGTCACATTTTCTTTTCTCTCTACACTACTTGTCACTTGTAAAGGCATTAAATAGAAGCATTGCCACTGATTGTTTGGTTTTTCATTGGATCTCATTACATCTCAGCTACAATCATACTTATATGTTATGTATGCCCTAGCACATTAGAGCTTTCTTTGTTGCAGATGCTGTACTTGGCTCTGAAGTCGTGTACATGGAAAAGAGGGGAATAATGAACCTTCTGTGTTTTTAACAGTTTTATATTTTCATTGAGTCTGTATGATCCTAGTTGGTGGTATATCTAGAAATTGGGGGGGGATATAGGGGTACAGCCCACATTTGTTGAGGAAGCAACTGTCAGTAGCATTTTGCTTGGCTTTGTTCATATGTCTGTAGGAAGTGATAAACCCAATTTATAAATGCAAAATGCTAACAAACAGTAAAAGACAATTACCACAGCTATATGCAATTCAAAAAACATCTGGACATGCACAGCACATCAGCATACAGCACTGACTACTTGGTGGAGACCATGCATGCAGTAAAAATGCAGTGTGCTGGCTCACCCTATTCCTTGATTCATAAGTGCGATCTGGAGAGTACTAATCATCATTTGATTATATTATAAAATAAAACCCCCAAACCGATAAAACAACCAGTGAAAAAAACAAAATGTACTAAGAAAAAAACAATAACACTGGTTGTAACAAGGCTAAAAACAAAAGCATTTAATGGAGTAAGCGCCTTCACGGATACACCCCTTCTTCAGGCTACAATCAAACAAACAATATCACATTTAAATGCTAAAACAATCAAACTAATTATGACATCATACAATTAGAACCTATCTTACTTAAAGGAACACTGTATAGCAACTCTTAAAAACAATAAAATCAATGATTCAGTGGCTTTGCTTTGAGAAAGGGTTTAAGTGAAACCATGCTCTTCAAGCCCGGAGGCTTGTCAGCATGGAATCGCAAAATCCATTCTTGTTCAATATTCATATTTTAAAATATGAACATATGTTCATATTTTCACTTGTTATTTTTCCCAAGAGAACATGGCAGAAGGAATGGCTGAATTAGCCCAGAATGGAATATCTCCTGACTCTTTACAGAAGGCAGCTGTAGGAATGCAAAAATATTCTTTTGATCGTTTTAATACTCTATTGGGCTCTAACAGCAATCTGCTGCTGACAACTGATCTTTCTGCAAAGGACAATGCTGCTGAGATTGATGTTGTAAGTTACATTGACTTTTTGGCCAAATATAAAGACTTGGAAAATAAACTTTATAAATTTAAGCACCTGCAGTGGCAGTGCTTTCATCTTGAAGCTTCACTTAAGCATGGTGTTGCACCTAGAGGGTTAAGAGTGTTCACCATGCCGACTTATGGTCAAACTTATCTAGAGTTATTGAGAAAATGGTAGTTATTAAATTTTGAATGTAGTGCTAAGTATATGCAGCTATTAATAGACTTTTTTTTCTACCACAAGAGCATGAATTGCTCAATGACATTAATAAGCTGCAGAATGAGTTGTATGACACATATGCATCTGATGTATTAGGTGACAAGATCGATGTTCATAGGTTAGTACTAGGCCTTTGTGGGCCATTTTAAGCATAGCCATTTACCCCATCTGAGAATCAAACCATGGACCTTGTGTTTTTTAGGTGAACACCTTAACCATTATGCCAACCTCCCACCCTTCTGCATGACAGTATTCAGATGTATGAAAAAAGGTTTTTAGCCGCTAAAACACGCAAGCTCCAGAGGGACTTAAATGACTTTAAGGCCGGGAATGTTTTTTCCTGGGCCAGGGAGAGATCTAATGTTAATTCTCTGCAACGTAGTACTACAAATCTGCAACCACTAGATGGTCAGATGGTTAGACAAAAAGAACCAAAACTGTTACAACCAGTGCCAAAGGCTACCAGGGATGGAATTACATCAGTGGCAAATAATATGGAGCATTTTTTACTCCACAATCCACTACCGATAAGGGGTCACTCGAGAAGTCGCACCAGGAATGGGAAAATGAGGAGAATGCACAGCACAGACGAGCACTACAAGAACGGCAAGTGACTCAAACAGGTTTAGTCCTTAATATTTCATCGTATATGCTTACTGACACATAATTGTCATTGCTTAACAAAGGACTGAGCTTTGTTCCAGCTGAGAAAGCAGATCTAGTTGAAGTACCAAAAGATTTGAGACTGTTTGGCAGAACTTTAACTTTGAAAGCCATGTTTGAGAAAGATATGACTGCCCAGTGCTTGTTTAAAAAGCCTAGTCTGTATATTCCACCGAATAATGCTACTATAGACACCTTTGTAGAAATCTGTGATAAACAGATAAGGGAAGCATTTGTTAGTAATGGTAAACCTCAATTTTTTAACATGTCCTATCATGAATACCAGGCACTACAAGAGTTGAAACAACTACCTTCTACTGAGATATGACCCGCAGATAAAGGAGGTGGTACAGTGGTGTTAGATAAGGAATTGTATATTAAACAGATGTTGGTTTTACTTGATGATCATAATACATACAAATGCATGCCCATTAATATGGGTAAAGAGATTATAGATAGAGTATCCTTTTTAGTATTTGACCTTTTGATCACTGGTATGATATCAGAGTCCATCTTTAATTATTTTTCTATTGAACATCCTGTGATATCCATAGTATATGGGTTACCAAAAATACATAAGGGCTTGAGGAATGTGCCAATGTGCCCTATTGTTTCTAGTAAAGGATGGGCTACAGAACCCTTTTCCATATATATTGAGAAACATTTACATCCAATTTTGGACAGCTGTTTAACAGTCTTGAAAGATACTAAGACCTTTTTGAATATGCTCAGCTCCAAATGGAAAGACGTTGAGCACGGTTGCTATTTTGTGACTCTAGATATTGAGACATTGTTTACTGTCATTCCCAATGAATGGGGTATAGAGAAGGTGAGAGAGTTGCTTTGTGACAAGGGGATGGAGAATAACAAAGTGCGGTTGATTTGTACATTGCTTGACATTGTATTGGACAATAATGTTTTTGTTTTTGGGGACGCATGCTATTTATAGAAGGTTAGCATGGCTATGGGCACTGCCTGTGCCAATAGCTATGTCAACCTTTCCTTGGTCAAATGGGAACATGAATATATACTTTCTAGTGAATTGTTTAGTGGATCCATTGCCTGGCACGCAAGATTTGTGGACGATATTTTTTTGTTATGGCAGGGTTCTGAACAAGCTCTTACTGATTTCATTGTATATCTGAATGGGACTATGAGGTTTACACATAAATATTCTCCTAATGAAAGATATTTTCTTGATGTTACAGTCAGCAAGCATTGGTTAGATTCTATCAGGACTAGTCTGTATAGGAAGCCACTGAGGAAGAACAACCTGTTGCACAATAGTAGTATGCATCCGAAACACACTAAACAGAATATTATAAAAGGACAAGTTTTTAGGACGATGCATCTACATAATGATGGTAACCAGCTGCAACTTGCTTTGGACCAACTTAAATCAGAATTAATTGAGAGAGGATATAAAGGGTATGACATTGATAAATGTATCCTTGAGGCCTGGCGTATCAGGCATGATAGATGTAAACCTTATTATAATGAGAATATTGTTCCCTTACAGATGGTTGTTAGTAGGAATGATGTTGGACGCAGCACCAATAATATTCTATAGATGTCTTTAACCTTTGCTAGTGACATTAATGTGGTATGTGAGGTTATTAATAAGAACTGGGACATTCTGTCTACAGTTGAAGGGCTTAAAGGGGTGATAGGTGAAAAACAAATTTTACCTTTCGCAGTAACAGGTCCTTGATTATAGAACTGCTGATTTTACTAAGTTTCCTAGGTCAGAGAGAATAGGTACTTATGCATGCAGAAACTGTATGGCATGCAGACATATACACACTGGAGGACCTTTTACACATCCCAGTTTACGTTTTAAGACTGACCCCAACATCTATGCTGACTGTACAACTTGTAATGTTGTTTATTTTATCTACTGTGTTAAATGTTTTTCTTTCTATGTAGGTAAAACGAATCGTTGCCTTAAGCATAGGATACTAGAACATTTTAGGGACATCAGGAATATGAAAGAAAACAGTGCACTAGTTATGCATAACATGAAGGAAGGCATGGATCACACATTTAAGTTTTTAGTACTCCAGATTGTAGCTGCTAAGAAGAGAGGGGGAGACTTTAAAAATGTTACTGAACTAGTTGAACAAGAATGGATTTTGCAATTCCATGCTGACAAGCCTCCGGGCTTGAACAGTATTGTTTCACTTAAACCCTTTCTCAAGGCAAAGCCACTGAAGTATTGATTTTATTGTTTTTAAGAGTTGCTATACAGTGTTCCTTTAAGTAAGCTAGGTTCTAATTGTATAATGTCATAATTAGTTTGATTGCTTTAGCTTTTAAATGTGATGTTGTTTGTTTGATTGTAGTCTGAAAAAGCGGTGTATCCGTGAAAGCGCTTACTCCATTAAATGCTTTTGTTTTTAGCCTTGTTACAACCAGTGTTATTGTTCTTTCTTACTATCATCATTTGAACCTGACGTTTAGGAGAATAAACTGTAGTCTACCCACAAGAAAAATATACATAATGTTCTAAAAGGCCCCGCAACCCTGGAAATAATATCTTGCACTCATGAAAATATGACTCGGCAACACTATATGCAGCACACAAAGAAATGTTGGAAAACACTCATTAGTTAACTATGCTGTTTAGTTTTCCAATGTGGTATGTTTGTCATATAATCCCTGTACAAAAAAACAAACCTTTTATGCTGCCTACAGTTATGCAACATGGCTTCTGACAAGGGAATATACCAATAAACTAAATTCCTGCATTAAGTCAGTATACAAGTTACACCCACACCACAGTCCTGGGCGAAAAGGGTATAAAGTATAAAGAATCACACTTTGGGTCTAAAGTGCAGGGAATACACAATTATGCACCAGTATCCCCAACTGCCATAACACTCTGCACAGCAAACACAGCACTATCAAGCTACATAGCCCTATTTGTGGTACACAAAGCAACATAACAAGGTGCTAGCCAAACTCAGTCTACTACTACAAGGGCACACAGCACATTATGGAATACAGTCCACTGCAATGTGCATCCCCTGCAGAACCACAAACAAACAACATACCATATGGCCAATGCAGTGTCAGAGACACACACGTCACAGTGTATACCTGTGTGTGTGTGTGTGTGTGTGTGTGTGTGTGTGTGTGTGTGTGTGTGTGTGTGTGTGTGTGTGTGTGTGTGTGTGTGCATGTGTGTGTTGTTGTGGCTACACTGTGAACATTTCCCCCCTTTCCAACAAGCAAAAACAATACTTTCATAATGTGCTATCTCATACTGTATGGGTTTATATCCTGACTGTCCAGTGGTGTGTATTGAAGGCAGTATATGGCTCTCACTTATATCTGCATGCCAAGGACTCCACAATGTAAATGTACAAGTCTCACCTGCACAGCCTGTGCCATTACACACAAGATCATTATGACTGAAACTGAGAAGACAACCTCTGAAATGGCAAGTAAATGGAGAGAATCACAGTGCAATGCATTTACATTACAATGTCCCAATATCTTGCATTCCTGCCACATTCCTTTTTACTATTATCGCTGCTGTTGTCCCATTCCACCTCACTGCTGGCTTCCAAAGTCCTTTGCCTCAGTCTTGGTTTCCTGTACACATCTGTGCTTAATGCTTACTGCTCATTGTATGACAGTATATTCCGTGCAGCCACCATGCACAGTCCACATATGTCGTTCACCCTCTGTCCACAGCATACTGGTAGTATGCGTCCCATTTAATAATTGTGCTAGTTTACAAGTTGACAATACACAGTGTGCACATCATTTAGGTGTACATGCACCACATATATGAAGACCCCTGGATAGCTGCAATTACTCTTTGCATTCTCAGCTACCCAAAACTATGCATATGCCTGAACTTTTATGAGTCTGGTGTTGCCACTTTCCCATGACAGTCACTTAAAGATCATTAAATGGAACATAAGAACTCCTCAGGTTGCAGCTCAAAACAACTGCAAATCCTTTTTTAAAGGAAAATACATTATATACTGCTCAAAATGTCAAATATAATGTTATGGGTCTGTGGCTAATCAAGTTTGCAGACTACTGTAAACTTAGTGCCTCCATGAACTCCACAGAGGACACCACAATCCCCCAAAATGGCCTGTCCCAAACATACAGGTGGTGCCAAAACCATAAGCTAAAACTAAATTCCAAGAAGTGCACAATTGTACCCTTCAGCAAACATGAATCTCCTTGTAACTATCACAGTGACAACACACCCCTAAAAATTGATCCCACAGTTAGGAATCTGGGAACCTATATTGACAATGAACTGTCATTTGATCATTATGTATCCACTGTTGTAAGGAAGTTCTTTTTAATTGCACAACCTATATCTAAAGGTATTGTGGCCCAGTCCAGGGATAAACTTGTTACACTGCATTTTGCATTCATGAGGGCAGTTATTGAATAAAATGCCTCTTTCAGTATGTGTGTCTAAACAGTTGTCACAACTGGAATGACTTCAACAATTTCTTAGAAAAAAAATTCAGGGGTCTAAATCATAAAAACTATGCAAACCATCTCAAAGTGTTGTATCATTTCTTACTATTATACAGACTACTGAGAGGCAACCGCTGTGTCGTGAATAAAGTTTCAACAGTCCCTATTCTGTTACACCGTACGTCATAAGTCCAATGGTATTGTCAACACTCAAGCTGTCTCAATCTGTTTTGCAAAATAAACACAACATGATGGAGGGAAAGGTATGTATCAATAACACTTGTAGTGAACTGTCTTCCACTCCACATAAAGCAAATTGCTCCTCTAACTCTAATCAAATGCAATTCAGATAAATGCATGGGTAATCACAAATTCAGCCCTGGTTTGGCACTGCTATCCCTCAAGGACAGGAGAGACATATAAATGTCCCAACATATCCTAGTTCTGTGTCTCTGGGTTATTTATATGCAAAGTTTAAGGCAGAAGTATCATCAGAATGCAAGGCTAGGCTTATTACAATTCTCACAGATCAATCGTCTAGTAAGTACCTATGACCTTATGCTCTTCTTCACAAAGGAACACAGCAATGCTGGTGCATATTTTTAAATTAACTTCAGTTTTAATTGCAAAGGTTACCATCCGTCCTTTTTACACAACAGTTCTGCGATATGGGTTGAGCCATTCAAAGACAAATAAACAACCAAACAGATAAACAGCAAAATAAAGTCAGCAAATGTCCTGAAATTTTAGGAGAAAATTATTTTCTATTTTTAAGCTAACACTGTTTTAAATTATAATTCTATAGTTCCTTAGCTTCACTGCATACATACAAGTACAATGTCATGACTGCAACCAAGATGACCACAGACTGACTAGCACAACAAAAAGCAGTCTAAATAGAGTTCCTGCTGTAGAAGGGGAAGATACATATCAGATCATTCATGCATGCATGGGCTAGCACTAGGGAGTAGGACTACTGACCATTCATAGTGCCACAGTGGTCATAGGAAACCAGAGTAAACTGAAAACCTGTTTTCCTATACATGTCTGGAAGGAAGCAGCAAGTTAGAATTAAGAATTATCTATCTAACGGAGCTGACAAGCTTAAAGGGTCCTGCAAGGCTGAGTACTGGGCCCAATATTATTTAATATAGTTTTTTTTTCTCAGATACCAACGCATTACTCTATCTGGATAGCAAAATATGCTGATGGTATCAAATTTAGGTAAGTTATAACCTTATCACAGGATATAGAAGAATTTAAAATGTACTTGAGCAAAGTAACTTTTTAGTTAAATAATAATGGGCTAAATGTGGGGTCCTTTACTTTAGCAAGCCTAGTCTTCATGCCAAGGTGAGATTGGGAACCACAGTTTTATTGAATTTGTCAGAATATGAGGATTTGGGCATTAGAATTTGCAATAATTTTTAAATTTAGATCATGTCCAAGTAATTAAAATCAAAATGCTAAAAGTTGTAGCTTTAATTTTTAAGAAAATTGTTTCAAGAAATACAGACTTATTTAAAAATTATTTATTGCATATGTTTGATGTCTGACCTATTATTGAATATACTATGACATTTTGTGCATATACCAATAAGAATTTATTAATTCTTGGAAGGAATACAGAGAAAATTTACAAAGAGTGTTTATGATTTGAAAAATCTTCCATATCAAGCCAGATTGGAAGTTTTAGATCTTTTTCAATAAGTCATAGGTTTATGGGTGGAAAGTTGTGTCTAGTTTATCAGGCATTAAGAAATCAGGAGCTCCAATTATGACATTGAGCTTACAGATTCTACTCAAATTACCAGCGGGCATAGCTATTCATTTAACACTGGAAGGTGTATAACTGTTGATAGAGCAAAGTCTCACATTTTACGGGATGTATATGAAGAAACTCCCTCATTTAATTAGACTGAATCATTACATCTATTTCAAAAACATCATGATAACTGGGTTGATAGTAAGGTTTACACATTTATATTGGAGTCTTTGTTTTGATTGGCATTTTGCACCAAGACATATTTTTACGAACTACTGAAACTATTGAAAACCAAGAACTTTTTGTGATATTTTTGCATAGCTAAAGTGAAGATATTCATACTGAAGTTACAGACAGCACGTTCAGTCTTCTTTGGCAAGCAGAAGCAAGAAGGCCTGAGGCAACAAAAGTCTAAAATATATAGAGCCACCAAAGAAAATGAAAAATGATAATCTACAACCAAAAAAACAGAAATTGAAGTACGTATGAAACACAATTCTATTTTATTCACACCAACACAAGTTCTCCTAGCACCTCGACTAAAAATAGCCTTTACAGAGTCAATTTAAAAGTCTAAAATATGTCTTAAATTTTTTTTTTTTTTTAGGATATCAACAGAACTCATAATTACACTAGTGATGTAACACAATTGACCAGACTTTCTCTGCAGCACAGTCTGTCTATTCAGCAAAGCTGCACATTATACAGTGAGAGTGAGAGATGGGCTGGAACACATAGTAGTCAAATAAAATCCTATCACACCACCAGAGAGTGACCCATTCAGGTCAGTTCATGAATTAAGTGATTGAGGCACTGGTCTTACAGAACTCCCTGTTTCAGTAACAAGGCATCCACGTGTTTCCTGTCACGGTGATTAGGAAGCAGGTTGAAAAGGAAATCAAGTCCACAAATGGGGTTCTTTCTGCCTCTGTTTTTCTTGGGAAACGTATTACCAAATTCAAGTCAGGATTTATAATTATTTTTTTCTGTTTGGCATGAACATTTTAGTCTTTAGCTAATCCCTTTTCTTATGTGCTGATGTAGAAGAGAAAAAACTGGAAGACATCTAAGTCAAGACAATTTTTGTCAACTGGGAACCTTCAATGTATGCAGACTAGAAACAGTCTAGGGCACACAACTAAAGATTGTAAAAAAACTCTTGTAAATTACATATATTCAAAAGTAAGTCTTTGAATGAAATATATTAAAATAGATCAATTAAAGCAATTGAAGTTTATTGGTATTGCTTTTGTAGGATGACTGGACAACTTGGTCATTCCTTTCTGCACATTGTGAAGTGCAGGGAGCTGCCAAATTGTCTAAATAATGTTTTTAGACCTTAAGGTTTTAAATCTTAGGATGCAGTGCTGCAATTTAGCTATACACAGTATGCTGTGAAAAACTGTCACTTGTTTTATATCTAAAGTTTTGCATCAGAATAGTTGGCTGTGGCTCCTTACTCTAACTCTGAGACCTATAACTGAGTGCTAGAACTACAAAAAAATTAAGAATTAGAGCAGCCATGTGGACATTAACTGTTCTCCTTTAAAGTTCTTTTGTTGGGGGGCAAGGACCCCTGCACGCCCAAAAGAGGGCTGCACCCCTCCACAACCTTGCTACATATGTACTGCTTATGAGATCACTATATCTCAGTGAAAAGAGAATACTCTGAGAAACAGGGATCTTAGATTAGTATATGTAAGTCCACATTTTCATAAATTCAGTCGCTCTCTTCTGGGACTGGCACTTATAGGTTCATAGGTTTATAGGTATATACTAGGTTAATGACCACCAGGACCTATATAAGCTTAGCTACACAACCCAACCTAATTGCATTCCCTATTAATATACGCATCCTACTTGTGGGGTGATATGTTTGCTAGGAATGGTATATGTGGGAGGTATGTTAGTTAGGGAAAGTTTATTGTTGGCCTCAATCTATAACCGACATGGAGACCAGCCCATGGATGAATTTATGATTACCCATCCATGCTAGTTAGGGAATGTTTACTGTCAGCCTCTGTCTATAAGAGACATGGGAGCCAGCCTGGGGATGATTTTGTGATTTCCCATCCAATAGTCACGATTACATTACTCTACTTCACATAGATGGGAAGCCTTTTCCAGAGCTTGTCGATACTTTGAGTCACACATCTGTCTTGCCAGCATGTTCTATTTATGTTGCAAGCAAAGTTCAAATCTTTGGATCTAGTGTTTCTGGTGATTTTTATATTGCCGATGTGCAAAAACTCCATCAGGGCTGGATCTAAGGATGCTCTACATGCCAAATAAAGATCACCTCTCAACAATCTGTTGAATTGCAAGTATAAAGATTGGTGTTAAGGCAATCTTTATAGGACAGTGTGTTAATACTTTGGATTCTCTTGGTAAAGAACCTCTTTGGACATTCCAGCTGTTTCATATGCCTAGTCAAGTACATGCTGCAGAGGGCACTGTACTCAATGATTGGTCTGACAAATGATGAGTAGAGGGGTACTACAACTCCCCTGGACCTCAATGTCATACCCTTAGTTATGAGTTGGGCGACACAGAATGATTTTCTTACTACCTTGGCTACGTATTGGTCAAAGGCCCCATTACTGCCTACATATGTTCCCCGAACTCTAACTAATGAGTCAACATTTAGGGATATCTTATAAATGAGAGTAGTTAGCCTGGGTAGACATGTTCCCAAATGGCACTATAATGCACTTCTTTGCAAAGAGTTTTAATCCAAAGTTTGGCACCAGACATTTGTCTGTGTTAGACCCTCTTGTAGAATGCTAGTGTCATGGTGGGAATTTAGGATAGCTCCCAATTTGCAGGCATCTGCAGACTTGTTGAGCTAGGGGTCCTTGACATTGGCATCTACTTCTTGGAGGCCAAGGCAATCAGGAATGGGCAAAGCATGGAGCCTTGTGGTACTCCACTGGTGATCAGTCTCTTGGTGGAGGTGGTCTTACCAGTCCCGACTTCTTGGGTCTTTTCTGTGAGCCAGCTGTCAATCCAGTGAGTTAAGTAGTGATTTATACTTAATTCAGTGAGTTTGTCCACAAAGCGTGAGTGGGATATTGTGTCAAACACATTACCAAGGTCTAAGTAGGTGGTGTTTAACATTTTCCCTTCATCCATTGCCTTGGTTACCTTCTCAAAGAAGCCTACCGAGTTAAGTAAGCATGATAATTAGTTCTATGGCCTTGTATACTAGACTCATCAGACTAATGGGTCTAGTTTCTGGGGTCAGTTGATGGTCCACCCTTGTGAGAGGGAATAACCATTGCCATCCTCCATTCATTTGGTATGTAGCCTGTTTTGAGGCTGTAGCTGAAGAGTAACTCAAATAGTTCTCAGAGGTCTTATTACAGGCTATTTAGGAGACAGCCTGGGATATTGTCAGGCCCCACTGAGGCTATGTTTTGTAGCCTTAGTGGTTGCCCTATGACCTCCTCCCTGCTGATAGTGGGGGATATGCTGGTAGGGATTTCATAAGAGATGGCAGGGATAGAATGTAGGTTAAAGTTTGAGAAGAATTTCTCAGCAAGAACATTTTCTATGTCATTCTACTCAGTGAAGGTGGAACCATTTACTACCAGTTCAGCAAACTGTTGCATGTTACCTTTGAGGCTTTGGAAATAGCTGTAGAAGGCCTTATGGCTGTCTTTAGCCTGAAAAGCTACCATGACCTCTTATTTGGCCTTGTTGGATTTAATTAGTCATTTTAGTTTCCTGTTTACTTTTATTAGTGAGCTCTTCTCATTATGAGAATTGCTATTTCTGACTTTGGCCATGACTTTTTTCCTCACGTTACACACCCTGTTAAGATTAGGATTCCACCAGTGTGGTTTGTTTTGGGCTTACTTACAGTGGTTACAGCAGCCTCTATGCAGTCATTTACATTTGTACAGTGTTTTTGTAAATAATTCTACATAGGCTGTTGTGAACTCTGTGTTGGGCGGGGCACTGAATTTTGACAAACTTATGCTTAACAAAATGCAGTTTGCTTTAGAACAGTTTGTAACTGTAACAGGTTTTGCTGGAGTTTCCAAGCTGATTTTTATTTTGAATGAGAAAGCTTTGTGATCTGACCTCATCAGTGAGGACATGGCACAGGGGGGTTCAGCACTCTACCATATTGGTGAGAACAAGGTCCAGTGTGTTTAAGCCTCTGGTTGAAGTGCACACTAACTATTTAATGGCATTTGTGTTACTGAAGTCCAGAAAACCTTGTGCCAGCAAGTTGGTGGCAGTGTGCATATTTCCAAGTCTATAGAGAGGTATAGTCTCCCACGAAGGGAATGTTTGGTTGGATGGAGAGTGCCTCCAATACGTCTAGATAAGAGTTGTGAGATTCTTTTTTTTTATTAAACAAGAAATATCTTTATTAAATTATCACTTATGACATAGGTAATCATACATTTATATAAATGAAAGCAAACCATGCTGACATAATTTTAGTTGCAAACATTACACATCACTTATAATCTATCCAGTCACTGTCAGTCAAACATTACATAGCTCATTCAAATCCTGCCTTCTTTTAAACCTCATTCCTCATCTACATGCATTGTTCCCACAATTTCCATTTTTTTCTATGTAATTTGCTCCTACCCTTTTTTAAAGATCCCATTCCTAGTTGTTTTATTATGGTTACTATATTCACTACTTCTAATGCTGTTGGTTTACACTTTGATTTCCATTTCCTAGTAATTGCTTTTTTGGGAGCCACCATAATTAGACTCAGCAAGGCCTTACTATGTCTATCTCAAAAAAATTTATTTCCTTAGTCATACTGCTCACCCAGCATTTCTGACAGAGTAGTGTGCAAGGAATTTTTAAAGTCTGCAAATATGTTCTCAATTATCTCTTTCTTCCCCATCACACCTCCAACACGTGCTGTCTACCTGAGGAAAATTCTTTGGAGTCTACTTAGGGTATAAAAATACCTATGTAAACACTTCCAAGCAAAGATCCTGAATTTGCTAGACTTTGTTGCATATTTGGGAGACATACATAAATCCCCCATTGTTTCTTTCTGAATTGCTTATCCAGTCTCTCTTCCCAATTCCTTCAAACCTCCTCTGATTGATTCTTATAGTTATCATGCAATACTTTACATGCTCTACTAATTACTCCTTTTTTAACAGCAGCATCTGTTCTGGATTCTACAAAAAACCCTGCCAGTGCTGGTCTTTTGCTTAGGATTCCCCTATTTCTTTCTCTTTGCCTATACTCTGATATCAATCCTTGAAAGGGAAGGCAATATCTATGAAAAAATAACAGAAAAAAACACCCAAAAGAGCGGAAACTCAAAACTAGTAAAATAAAAATAAAAAACGCCACCAAACCTGTACAGAACGGTAACACTTGACAAACTTTATTAACAGAAAAAGACTAAGTGCTTTCACCCTGTGGCTCCCAGGGCTTCATCAGAGTAACTGTTAAAATTCAAATGCAAGCTTAAGTACACTTCTTAACCCAGTCGCATGATCAATGCAATAGACAAGTGAATGAATACTTATTTAAAAAGACAGTACATCAGTATAAGCAAAGTGCTGTGTTCACTAGAAATCACCTTTTAGTATACATATAAATGTATATTAATTCACTTATAGGAAATTGTTTTAAAATGCTTGTGCTAATAAAATAAATATATGGTATAACTTAGGTAAAAATGCTGATCTTAAAAATGTTAGCTAAAAATGTTAGATATAAAATACACACTAGTTACACTACATAATGCCTACATTGTACTTTGTATATTTACTGTATTTAGGGAACCAAGGAACCAGAATAAACAAACCTTAAATATTTTTAAATCTCCAATGCTCTTAATTTTAACACCGGAGCTAATGAGATATTGCCATTTATGCCAGGATAAACAGTGGCATTGGTTCTTAGTTGCTACTCAAACTCTAGTTTCTCAAGATGTTGAATACAAATATTTGGTTGTTGAGTCCCCTGTGACACCCTACATCTTTGGGATTCTGAAAATCCACAAGGATTTACAAGACCCACCATTTAGACCTATTGTGGCAGCAACAGGTTCTAAAACAGAACCTATGGCTGCATACATTGACTTTTGGTGCAAACCACTACTAAGCAAGTATGTTCATATACTAAAAGATTCATGGCACTGCCTACAGATTTTGAGGGATACTGTAATTCCAGATGATTTTTTATTTGTCACTACTGACGTAATGAACTTATTTACAGTTATCCCACACAATGAAGGTTTGAAATTATTTCAGGAAACCTTAATGGTGGAGAACGACTTAGACAATGTCAAAAGACAATTATTAGTGGAATTAATGGACCTGGTATTGAATAACAATTTTGTAGGTTTTGAGGGAGAACTTTTTCATCAAATATCAGGGGTAGCCATGGGGGCTAAATGTGCACCTATTTATGTCAATTTGGTACTAGCCCAATGGGAATGCAAATGTGTTTCCATCAAGTTATTATAGTAAAATTATAACATGGCAAAGATTTTTGGATGATATACTGATTTTTTGGAAAGGTACCCAAGAAGAACTAGCATCTTTTATCACTTATCTCAACTCTAGTGCTTCATTTTTAAGGTTTACATACAAGGTAGCTGTAGAGAGTATAGATTACCTTGATATAAGACTGGTATGGGACAGGACCAACAAGAAATTACAATCAATGATTTTTAGGAAGGAAATATATTGTAATTCCTTTCTCCATTACAACAGTTGCCATCCTATGCATCAAAAGAAGAGCATAGTGAAAGGACAAATGGTATGAATTTCAAGATTAACGAGCAATGACTCTGATTTTTAGAGTGAGATATACACATTAATTGGCATGTTTAGAGACAGAGGATACCCATTTAAAATGTTGATTAAAACTAGGAATTATATTATGCAGAACAGGAATAACAGATTTATTTCAATATTAAACACAGAAACAATTGTTAATATTAATAACAATAACAACAAAAAAGTTTTGTCAACTGACAGATAGTATGTTAGTTCTCCCATACAATAAGGATGCTTTGACAATCACATCCATAGCTCATAACACATGGAAGACAATTTTTGATCAAGATACTATGAACATCTTAGGATTGTTTCCTAGAATTACCTATAGTAGGGGTCCTAACATCAAAAACTTATTGGAGAATCAACAAACAAAAACAAGAGGTGTAGTCTCCAAAATGTCAAAGTGTAATGCTTGCAAGGCCTGTAAATTTATTACCACATGTCCATATATTGCAATTGATGGTTATTATTGTACCCTTCCATGTCCTGATAAATGCAACTGCAATACCAAGATGGTGATCTATCTAGCTACCTGTATGTCCTGTCCTGTTTTCTACATGGGTAAAACCACTAGGAAACTTAATGCAAGGATATTACAACATAATAGAGATATCAAGAAAGAGAAAAAAGAGAATGCATTATATATATGCATTCTAATAACTGTAATAATTTCAAAAAAATTCTGTTTTTTGTCATCGACAGAGTGTTTGATTGTGGTAGGGGTGGAGACTTGAACCTACATCTTGAGAAACTACAGTTTGAGTGGCAACTAAGAACCAATGCCACTGTTTATCCTGGCATAAATGACAATATCTCATTAGCTCTGGTGTTAAAATTAAGGGCATTGGAGATTTGAAAATATTTAAGGTCTGTTTATTCTGGTTCCTTGGTTCCCTAAATACAATAAATATACAAAGTACAATGTAGGCATTATGTGGTGTAACCAGTGTGTATTTTATATTTAACATTTTTACCTAACATTTTTTTAAATCAGCATTTTTAACTAAGTTATACCATATATTTATTTTATTAGCACAAGCATTTTAAAACAATTTACTATAAGTGAATTAATATACATCTATATGTGTACTAAAAGGTTAATTCTATTGAACACAGCACTTTGCTTATACTGATGTACTGTCTTTTTAAATAAGTATTCATTCACTTCTCTATTGCATTGATCATGTGACTGGGTTAAGAACTTTACTTAAGCTTGCATTTGAATTTTAACAGTTACTCTGATGAAGCCCTGGGAGCCACAGGGTTACGGCAATATCTAGCCTGCAGTCCAAACAAATGATTGGCCTCTTCCCATTCTATTACCTCTCTCTCTCTAATTATTTGCTCCCAATACCTTGGTCCTTTTGCCAGTTTTCTCCAATAATTTCAACACCTTTCTTGCCTACTGTCCGTATCCCTAATTGCAGTCATCCTTAATGGCAGAATTTTCTAAATTCCCATGTTGGCTTAGTTCTTAGAATACTTTCTGCTACTTTATAAATATAATATTCTGTATGGTTACTGTTATTCTCCTTGAGGATCTGCATCCAAAATCCCAGTCTCTTCTTGTTTCTTGAGCTTCCCCCATTTCATCATCATATGTTTCTGCTTGTGCTATGTATAAGAGCCTTAATGTGTAGCTTTGAAATACCCCTTCAAATCAGGTAATCCCAGACCACCTTTTTTATTGGAAGAATCATCATATCCCTCTTGACTCTTGCTATCTGTCCCTCCCAGATAAAATCCTTCAGCTCTTTATTAATTGCTATCCATAAATTCTATTCTGGTTGATAAAAATATGCCTGACCTGTGCATTCAACTAAAGGGACTAAAACATTTTAACTGCTTGTATCTTGCTATCCATATACATAAATCAGAGCTTCCAATTTCTCAGTTTTTGCATTAACTTTTGTTTAGCCTCTTCCCACATATCCATACCAGAATCATTTATAATCCATACTCCTAAGTATTTCATTTTATCATGTCCCCATAAATATGGATATTGCTAAACGAATTCATGAGTGGGTACATAATTTACAGGTACTGCCTTTGTAATTGTTTCATTAATTTTGTATCCTGAAAAGACTTGAAACCGTCTCAAAATGTTTGACAATGCTGAAATGTTCTTTTCACTTTTCTGATTTTATCAGGTACAAAATATCACTTGCAAACTGAGCCAGCTTTTCTCGACTGACATACCAATTATATCCTCGAATTTCTGAGTCCCATATTTTTTTGCCATTGGTTCTAAATATAATGCAAATAGAAGAGAAGGAAAAGAGGATACCCCTGCCTGCTTCCTCTGTTCAAACAGAAAATATCAGAGAGGAACCCACCCACTTTAATTTTCACCTCCGATCCCTCATATATCCTTCTAATCAACCTTATAATTTTATCAGGGAATGCCTGGTCAAAAGCTCACAGCTTTATCTGTCAAATGATTTCTCTGCATCAAGACCTACCAACAACAGTGGTATTTTCTTAAATTCTGCTTCCCTCTGGATCATCAATGTTCTGTTAATACAGTCAAATGATTGCCTCCCTTCCACAAAACCACACTGATCCACATCTATCAATTATGGCATCACCTTTGCCATTCTTTTAGCCATTATAGACAGACACTTTATAATCATGGTTTAGGATTGAAATGGGCTTGTATGAAGTTGGATCTGATGGATCTTTACCCTCTTTAGGTATTACATCCACCATTGCTTTCTTCCAGGATGTAGGTGATTCTCCTCCTCTTAAAATACTGTTAAACAAAACCTTCCATGTCTTTACCATTTTTCCCTCCTAGCTTCCAAATTTTCACAAGAATGCCATCTATTCCTGGGGACTTTCCTGTGGATTAGTTATACATCACCATTTTACCTCATCTCCTCCAATCCAAACTGTTACCTTTTGAGTCTCATCTACCTCTAACCATGGCATATTTAATTCTTCCATAAAAAATTCAATTTATACCGCTTCTTGATTTCCAAATTTCTCTGCTTTATACAGACTTTCATAAAATTTTCAAAATATTTCTAGTACCTCTACAGGATCTCATTATCTTCCTTGTTATAGGGTTCCTAAGCTTGGCGACAGCCCTTTCTACTTTCTGTTTCCTGAGTTGTTGTGCTCTAAGTTTTTGTGCTCTTGAGTTATTATCAGAAAATAGTTTCTTAACAGCAATCTTTCTAAACTCATGCATACAATTGAGGTAATCATTTATTTTCTGTTTAGCATTCTGCAATTGCTTCTCTTCTTTTTCTGTGAGATTCCTCTGTTCTGCAACACTTTAACCTTTATCAGTCCCTGTAAATAATTCTTGTTACATCTTAACCATGTCTCTCTTTCTTTCATTTCCACCCTCATTTTAAACTCCACTTTAATTTTATCCCACACCCTAGCTATATTTAGAGAAGAAATTTATATTTCTTCTAATAATTCCTGAATAATTTCCACTGTCTATTCCTTAAATTTCTCTCTTTTCAACAGATAGGTGGGAATGCACCAGTGTCTCATTTTTATTTCATTACCCTGTGTTTTTATTTTAGTTATTATTGGCATGTGATCTGAAATAGTTATTGGATGCATATCAAAACTTTCAATTAAATGCACATATTCCTGTGAAATATATATTCTGTCTATTCTATACGAGTTTTTGTATCTTGGAGAATAATATGTGACTTTATTACAAACTCCTACAACTGAATTCACATCTCCCATGCCAAATATTTTCATAAATGTCTTCAAAACATTTTTCACATAAATCTATTACTTGACTAAATCAGTCATAACCTTGTAGGGTTTTAGCTCTGCAGGATATTTACTTATATGCAAACTGCAATTCTAGTTGCTAAATGTTTGACCATTCTGTACCAATTAATTCCCCTACAGTTTGATAATCTACTGTCAGCCATACATATAAAAACATAAATTAATTGCCACATTTTAGAATTAAAGTTATGACATTTACATATATCATGAGGCTCAAAGTTTAGTCATCTACCTATTTTTGAGAGCATTCAAATATCTAATGAAAACTGCAGTGTCGCCTTGCAGATACAGGATTCTGGGGTCCTTTTACTGCTACCAGATTTAGTAGTTGCATATTTATACTGAAAGCAACAGACTCACTTTTTCTTCTTATTCCATTGTCAACAGTTGCACTGCTTGTGACACAGCATGCGTACCAACCAATCAAAGAAGCCTTCATGCTGTGAAGTGCTGCATGTCACACCCTCATTTATGACTGGTATAGCCTGCCAAAGGCATTATAAAGATCAATTGCATCAGTGCAGTTTTGGATGGGCCACCTGCTCCAGTATCCTCCAAGCTACAAAACTGCCATAATTGCCACATCAGTCTCCAAATAATTACAGTGGCAGAGGTGTTAGAGATGACTTAGCAACTTAATGAGATCAGTGTGTAGTTTTATTGCAATCTTCAATATGTTTATAACATGAGATTATACTAAAGGTTTGCAGTTGCAATTGGCTAAGAGCCTGCTGCCCCCTTGTCCCATTTGTAATCATCACTTTAATAATATGTTAAGAGGTACACAATGTAAAGTGACTGGGATGGAACTCATGAAAGACAAGTGATTAAAAAATGGCCTAAAACAAATGAAATAACCTGAACGTCAAGTGTCCCTCAATTTCTGAGTTCCCGGTATAAATGCACAGCATACACAACAGGTGCAGCCACTATTAGGGCATGCTGAGACCTTATTGACCATTTATTATTATAGAAAATACTTTCTGAAACAGCATATAAAATTCAGTCATTGAAGAAGGCCTCATTATTTGCTGTGCCCAGAAATGTATAAAAGCAAGACAGCAAAAATCCTGGACAGCCTGAGTCTGAAAGCAGGGAAGTGATAATATTTTTTGGGTTGATCTGATGTCATCATCAGCTTGCAAATGAAAGCTTGATGAAGAAGAGGACAAACCTCAAAGCAGGTTCATTCCTTTTTGTTTAGTTTTACATTGTCTCTTATCTATTCATGCTAGCAATGGCTTTTGCTTTGTGCAGCTGAACATTGCTAATTTAGTGTATTAATGTAGCCTCTTCTCAGTCACTTATTTATGTAGTGCTTCCTGTTGTGTGTTTTACTTTGATTACTTTGGTTTATTTATATGTCCATATGTGTTGCATTAATCCTTACAGTAGAGTGACACAACGGTCACCATTTTCAAAAGGTGATTCAGGAGGGTGTGTTTCACTTAAAGTGATTGTGCTCCCCAGCCTTTCTGGAAAGCCTATATCAGGGTGCTGGAAAAGAGACTTGTTTATCACTACATATGGTTGCAACCTATAACTGAAATGATGAGATCAGAAACACAGGCAGCAGAAATTAAATTCCTTTGCAGGACTGCTGGTCTCACACTATAAAACACAGTAAGGACTCAGCAATCAGGAAGGATCTTGTGATGCATTCGCTGCTCCTCTGGGTGGAAAGCAAGTTGAGGTAGCTTGTGCACCTAATATGGATACCCTGAGGTGCCTCACATAAGACAGTGCCAGGATGGCCCACTGGGAGAAGGCCTCCAGGCAAACCTAGGGCTCATTACATTATTATTATATCACTCAGCCTGTCTGGAATGACTGAGCTAAAACTGAATGGCAGTGGGTTAGGAGGAAAGATTGACATAAATTCCATTATATATATATGCATATGTACATGCATGTGTGCACAATCCAAACTGGGAAACAAAGAGGGACAAGGCTGGATAACTGTGTGATGATTCTCAGAGAGTGGTCATAGCATCACTGGCACTATGCCTGTAAGCTATTACCTAATGGAAGACCTCCCGAAAGCAAAATCCATAATTCATAAACCATATATTAAATTAAATATTAATAAATTAGATATTATATTATAGCTGGTAGTTAGTGCAAAGGATTGAGGCTCTGAGCAATTAACGAGCTCCTTCCTGTAGTCAAAAGTACAGGATTTGATTTTTCTATGTCCATTTGCCTATTGTCTGCCTCTAAGGGAGTCACGTAGACAGACAGTTTTCCCAGTTCACCCCAGTGTAATACACCAGAGTAAGTCACCTGGTTCAGGGCTCCAGAGAGCACCCCTGCAATACCAGGCTACAACTCTTACCACACTTTTCGACCACCAAACCAGGACTGAATCACTAAAGGTAGAGGAGTGTCCATATTCACTAAGGATATTCACAACACCAGGCTAGTTGCCCAACACAATGTGTCTGAAATTCTCCAGGTGAAATTAACATTAGGTAAGACTGCAATCCAAATTGTAGCTTGCTACAGATCCCCCACCATGCCCCAAGATTCTCACTACACCTTTTTAAACATACTGGAAAATATTACGATACAACCAAACACCCTAATATTGGGTGATTTCAACTACCCTGCCATTAACTGGGAAAACTACTCGTGTACCAACACCTTTGCCCAACAGTTCTTAGAATTCATAAATTCCAATGCCCTGGATCAACTAATCCTTAGTCCCACCAAGGGCTCCAGTATCCTAGACCTGGTCATTACCAACACAGCAAATCGATGCTCCACGCCTATGGTCACTCCCTCGTTGGTCAGGTCTGACCATAAGCTAATCACCCTTGACATCCACATCCCACCCCCCAGTAAGGAAACCTCCGTAAAAAACTTCTCCAAAGCCAACTTCATGCTACTCAAGTCAGAAGTGACAAACTTCATGACACCCATGCAGATGGGAACTGAAAGTTTGACTGCTGAATCCTACACTAAGGCAATGTACAAGCACATCCACTCATGCATGAATCGTACCATCCCCAATAGAACCAAGACACTCTCCTCCAAAAAAAGGAAGCCAATCTGGTGTTCCCTTGCCATAAACAAACTTTACAACAAAAGGAAGAAACTGTTGCAGAAAAGAGGAAAATCCCAAGATGCAAAAAACTCCCTTACCAGCCTCAGTAAGAAGCTGAGATCCCTCATAAAATCCTCCAAAGCTAGTTACAAAAATAAAATTTCCAAAGTTTCCAAAGACAACTGCAAGGCATTCTATAGCTATGTCAAGAATCTAAATGGCAATGGTCAGATCTGCTCTGAGCTACAACAGAATGGCATTAAATATACTGATCCCAAGGATATTGCCAATATCCTGGCAGATCGATTCAATGCAAACTTCACCCCCCTCTCACCCCCTAAAGGGCCCATCTCAATACTGAAAGACTGCCACATTCCGGTAATAATGGACACACAGGTAAAAAATGCACTCTCCAAAGCTAAGAATACAACATCCATGGGACCAGACGACATCCCAGGCTGTGCACTACATGAACTACAAAATGAACTGGCACCTCACCTAAGTGTCATGTTTAATCATAGCCTCACCTCAGGCTTCATGCCCACTGAATGGTGCACAGCTACAGTTATCACACTCCACAAGGGGGATCCACCTTGGATCCCGGGAACTACCGCCCCATCAGTCTGACGAGCCTGATCTGCAAGGCCATGAAATGTATTATCATGGAACTTATAAACAAAGACATTGGCAACCTTCAAACACTGGATCCCATGCAGTTTTGGTTTGTGAAGGACTGATCTTGTCTCTGGAACCTGATTGACTTCTTCAAATCAGTCTCCAGAGCTGTGGACAAGGGTAAGGTGATCCACAGAGCCTATCTGGACCTTGCCAAGGCCTTCAACACCATCCCCCACTCTGGAATCATAGATAAACTTACTAAGCTGGGCATTAATCCCTACGTCACTTGATGGGTTGCAAACTGGCTTACTGACAGAACCCACACTGTAAAAGTAGCTGATTCCAAATCCAGCTCCAGACAAGTGACAAGTGGAGTACCTCAGGGTTCAGGCCAACACTAAGGGACTCTGGCTAACAAAGTTAGCAGATGACTGCAAACTGGAAGCTATTATTGAATCCCCAAATGATGTGGATATTCTACAAAAGGGCCTTACAGAAATAGATGCTTGGTGCAAGAGCCATGGGCTCAAGCTCAGTGCCAAGAAATGTATAGTTATCCCCTTTGGGAAAAAACATATACCCATGAATTACCACATAGTACACTAAACACCAAAAGTGTGATAAGAGACTTAGGGACACAGGTGGACAGTGGTCTCATCTTTGATAACCACATTGCCACAACAGTCAGGAAATCATTCTATGTGGTACACCTCATCACTAAGGGCTTTTCATCCAGAAAAAAGGAAGTCATTGTCCCACTGTACTCATCCCTCATTAGACCCATTATAGAATACAATGCCCCATTTGGTATGTACCTCTCAAGACATCTGCAACAACTGGAAAGGCCGCATAAATATCCCACTAAAAGAATCACAGGCCTAAAGCAGATGCCCTATGCTGACCATCTAAAAAAAATCCACCTATACTCTGTCGCATATCGTCTACTCAGAGGGGATCTCTGCTTAACATACAAGGCCATGTCAAACCCAGAGCTGTTGGACATGCTACACTTAAAGAAATCCCAATCCCTCAGAGACACACGCTCCAGGGATCTAAACCTTGTCATCACAATGAACAAAACATGCTGGAGGGATAGGTTCCTGACCCAGGGACTCCCCAGACTCTGGAATAGACTGCCCATACATGTGAAGCAGAGCGCCTCTTTGGACCTCTTCAAAAGGAGCCTTGATGACTGGATGGGAGTTAGGAAATTCACCCCAGGGATCATGTCAGTCACCCTGCTAGACAGGGGTCCAGGGAAGTAAATACTGTGGGAAGAAATAGCCAGGGAATTGTTATGGCTAGGCTTGTATAGGCCCTAGGGCTGATAGCCTAGTAACAACCTATGAACCTATGAACTTACACAGACAGCAGTTGTGGAATCTGGCCCTGGTGTAAGTCTCCTTTATACATAAACATTACACCAGGGTAAGATACTTAGAGCAGTAGCAAGTCTTAAGGAATCTGGCCCTGGTGTAAGCCTGTTTTATAGACAGACCTTACATCAGAGCATGTCACTTACACATTTGCTAGGTTGTAATTTAAAACATGCTGCACACTCATCATTTTCAGTGTAAACATTTCAGAATTTTATGATGTACTTTCTCAGAAACCCAGTGCAACAATTTTCTTCGTACACATTATTTTGGAACATAAACTTTGTACTGCTACAAAATCTTTTAGCACATTCAGGTCAGTTACTGCTTCACTTTCTTACACCAACAGCTTTGTCAAAGTCATAGGTAATTTGAAACTACAGTGCTTCAGTCCATTTGTTGCATTTCTATATTTAAATTTTAGTAAGCTACATTTTTCAGTTTGTAAATTCAGCACAGTTTTGCAATAGACACTTCCAGGTTCAGTAATTTGTTTCACCAGCATTCTTGAGTGCATGCTTCACATTGTAATAACCTTCTTTTCAATGCATTTCTTTCAGTAGACTAGTACATTCACTATACACAAGCACTCTTTCAGCAATTTCATATCATTTTGTAAAAAAATTCAGCAGTACTTGTCACTCTACTACTGTGTTACAGAATTCTTTAAACTTAGTTTAAAAATTATTTAACTTACTTCCACCTCAGACTTTAGCTGCTCTTTCTGAATCTTTTTTTTTTTAGGTGCGTGTCAAAGGGACATCTATCTCTATTTAGGAAAGAATAGTTTAATAAGCAGCAATTAAAACTTGCATGTTACTATGAGTTTAGTAAACCTATTTCAAGCTAAGCAAACTCCATAGTGTCTAACTACACTTCACCAAATTTTTGTTGAATACAGTATTTTGCAAGCAGTCTGTTATGACTTAATTCAACAATGCTTTCTTTGGAGAGTTGCTCCCTGTTCTCCTTTTCAATGCACACTCTAAAGTTAATGTTTGTTAGATTCAAATTAACTCAGAAACATTCCATACCTTCTCACTGTGGTCATCTATAGCAGAAATTACCGTTTGCCAAAAAGTAGCACTAGCAGTTTTTCAGATATCACATATTCTGTTACCTTTCTCCCCTACTCTCTGGTTGCTTTTGGCAGCACAAAGAAAACAGTAGTTCTCTCTTTCTACAGGTTGGGACCTTTAATCAAAAGGTTGCCCTTACAATCTGTAATTTTGTAATAAAATCCAGGTGATTTGACACAGAACTACTTATAATGTTTGCCCACATTCTCCAGTAGTATAGTATATGAGCATGCTCGTTCTATACAAACAACTGGAGTTTTATTTACTTCCCAGAATATGCAAGTAAGTACACCTAATACACTTTTGTTTTTAAGTGTCTTGTGGGAACTGACAATTCAATAGACAGACATCCAATGGTCAGGAACAAGAAAATATTTATTTATTTATGTATTTATTTACTTATTTATTTTACTGCATTTGTTTACCGGGAAAGTCCACTGGGCCTAAAAGAGCCTATTTTCAGTGGAGGCCAGGGAAGAAAAGTTCTGACAAGAACATAAATACAGAAAAAAATTAAACATTACTTGGTACAGAAGTAGAAACAGTATTGCACATAGTGATCACAGTAATATATACAGAATATATACATAAAAGCAGGAGTTTAGTTGGTTTGGCTACAGTAATATATACAGAATAAATACATAAAAGCAGAAATCTAGTCGGTTTGACTATAGTAATATATACATAAAAGCAGGAATTCAGTTGGTTGACAGAGGTATAAACAGAGATATATTAATCAGCATTTTTGTACCAGTATCAACAAGTGATAAAAAATAATAAATATGGAGAAAGTATGATCAGTCACTAGTAGTAAAAAGCATACGAGTTTTGTTATAATATAAGGAGAAGGAAGAGGTTAGGTTACAGAGTAGGTACATAGCCAGGAAGAGTTGAGATGATTTTTCAGTGTTTGTTTGAAGGTGGTGGTGCTGCCTGTTTCTTAAAGAAGGTGGAATTGAATTCCATAGTTTGGCGACAGTGAAGGAGTAGAGAAGTTGACCAGCAGGTAAGGATGGCTTTTCTACTTTTAGAAGTAGATGGTTTTCAGATGTTAGTTGCCTGCTGGGTTGGTATTTGGCAAGTAGAGTTGAGAGAGCAGGACAGTCTGTGGGTCTGTATATTATTATGTGCACTGTAGTTAGTTGGGTGAATGAGAGATGGTGGAGAAGTTCCAGCCAGCCTAATTGCTTCAGTGAGTTATAGTGGTGGGATGAGAATTTGGCCTTGGTGGCAAATTTGGCTATTCTGTTGTAACACATATCAAGTTTGTATTTTGTAGAACTTTGGATATTAGTGAGGAGAGGGGCACCATAAAGGAGAGAGGGTAATAAAAAGGTAGTTGCAAGGGTTTGTCTAGTAGAAAGGCTAAGAAAGTGTTGGTGCCTGTAGAGCATACCGAGTGTTTGGTGTGGATTTTTTTATGTTATTGTATACATGTAGGTCAAAGTTAAGGTTTTCATCAATAATAATGCCTAGTAATTTATTGTGTGGCCTTGTATAGTGAAGAGTTTCTTTTATCTATGGGAGTGGTTTTCTTAGGGGGTACAAATTACTAGTTTAGTTTTTTTGGGGATTTAGGGCAAGATGATTGTTAAGCATCCAAGATCCAGTAGAGGTGAGGGCATTCTGGGTGATTTGCTGGGTGATTTACTTCCCCGATAATCCAGTACAGAGCCAAACCAACTCAGGACTGGCCTTGTTTGGGTAAATCATCAGGCCTTCTTCAGGTAAATCCTCAGTTTTGCATCAGGTAATACAGTGATTTCTTATTACACAAACTCACTAACAGTCTCTGCTCCAGGCCAAGATTGCTCCCTTACTCAAGAGGCAAGTATTTCTGTCTCTCTATTTCAAGCCATTCTTTTTATAAGTGATATGGTCTCCTTGTGACATCCTCCCAGTCTTCACCATGACTGCATGCTACTCTACATAGCCCACATCACTCACTAAGGGTCACGATACCAGGTTACCAAAATAAATTAAATTTTCTTTAACTGTAACATACCAACCACAAATAAATAAATACAAGTTTTGACAAAGGTAAATCCCCACAGAATTTCACAGTGGAGTTGAATGTTTGCCTTTTGAACCTCAAATCACAATCCAACTGCAACCTCTTCCAGACTACCCAAATCTGTTCTGTTCCTGGCATTTTTACTGCATGTCAGCCAGCGCCAGGGATTCAGTAGTGTGCAGATTTGTACAATATTCGTGTTATGCAAAGGATGGCAGCATGACTTCAGCTCAACATGGGAGATGTACTACACATCCAGAATATATTTGTACAGAGCTAGTATTACATGAGATATAAATGTCATAGATATTTCCATAAAAGTGATATTTCTGTCACTACAAATATACTAACACAAAACCCCAGCAATATACAATGAAAAAATCATCACCCTCATCATCAAGCCCCTTTTTCCTATTTTTATATGGGGTTGGGGCATGACATCAACTGCTGCCACATCTCTACCAACAACCACTCTCCTAACATCTTCGACAGTCAAGCCCACCTGTCTCAGATATTCTTTCATGTAATCCATCCATCTGTATTCTAGATGTCCTCATCTCCTCTTGCTTTCTTCCTGTCTCCCAAACCTACCTGACACTATGCACTACTTTGGTGCAGTATCTCTGATTCTAGTTTTGATCTCCTCATTCAGACATCCCTTCTCATCAACCATACTTGAAGCTGGTAACATATTCCACTGTTTCCCTTCAATTTTAGTGTTAATCTTCTCCTGATTCTCCATTTGCTTTTATGACCACTATCTTTTCTGTATTATATTTCATCCTATGTGCTTTTAATATTGCACTCCAGTCCCTCTATCATTTGCTGAAGTTCATATTCATTGTTTGCCTGGTTCACTTTATCTGCTTACAGCAGTTTTATTGATCTGTCTCCATCAACCTGTTTGCTGATGTACTCCATCAACAGTACAAACAGCAGTAGGCTTAGAGCCCTGGTGCACACCTAACTCCCACTGGGAGTCCCTTTGTAACTCTAAACAATGTTCAAACTTTTGTCATTGGGGCCCTGTAAACAGTGTGCTCTAATGCTTCTAACATTTTTAGGACTTCAAACCATTGCAGAACTACCCAAAGCAGCTCTCTTGCGACCCTGTCTTATGCTTTCTACAAGTCTAGGAATGCCCAGATGGACTCTTGACTCATCTCCAGTTTCTTTTTCACCATCTGTCAAATACAAGCATCTGAATCTGAACTGCGCATCTCCCATCTTATGTTCTACTACACTGTGTATTAATTTACCTTAGTACAGTCGTGCAGTGTGACATGATTTGATATTTCTGTACGGTCTCCTTTGTTCATTTACAGTATTATTGTCAGCTAGAGTAAAATTCAGTGCTGTCTAATAGGTACACTGCCTGGATTCCAGCAAAGAAGAAATTTAGAAAACCTGAAAGAAAATTGGTACGAAAAATGAAAGAAAAAACACTGTCTGGGAAGAATCTTGCAGCTGTTCAGCAAAAATCAGTTCAAGCTTCAAGTATGGCACAAGAGATAGCTTCCATTAATTTAGAGGAAAAATAAATCAAATGTACTCAGAAGTAATTAAAATAAATGAAACAGTAAAAGTGTACCTCATCTCAAATAGCTATACTTTTTCTATATTTTTGAGTTACTAATTTTAAGGGTGACAAACATACAACTTATGAAAAATGATAAACTGAATTTTACTATAACTGACAATATCACTGGCTTGTATTTCTCAGTTTCTTTTTTCACACTGGGAGATCTGAAATTAAGCTGTTGATCAGTGTGCAGCCATCTTGGAAATTCCCAGGTGGCCCCCATCCTTAACCTTTTTAACAGCTGACTATATGCCAGATATTTGTGCTCCTGTTAGTGACCATTATGGCTGTCATAGTCACACCCTAACAGCACATATCTATTCTACATTGTATCTTCTACTTTTCCCAAATAAACCTTTACTTCTTCCTATTTTCCTACATTCTCAAACTCTAGCCTTTTAAAACACCATATTCCTTATGTTCCAGAGAAGATACTAGGACAACCTAACTCTGTTCCTTCATAGAAAATACTTCTTTCCTACCTACCCTCCATCAGCTTTCAAACTCCACCACTATTAAATATCCTTCTACCCTGCAACTTTTTTCCTTCTTCATCCCTACTTCCCCACTACCTGCCAACTATAACATACGGATCCCTTTACTTAATCATACTACTACTCAGCTTATCCTCAGCTCTTGTCCTGGTGCTGGGCCATCTTTCATCCTTCCGTGACTCTATAATAGCTCTTGCCATTTCTCTAACTCTGTCCCAAACACCTATTCATATGTGTTACACTCACCACACATCCATATCTCTCAAATGTCCAAATTTTAGCAGAATGTCCAGATTTTTGCCTCTCAGTTTGGGTCTATTCCTCATAAAATTTGTGGTTTCCAGGTAAATTATTGAGGGCAGACATTACTAAGTAGTGACAGCAACTGAGATACAGAATCCATGCCTTCAGTAAAAGCATGTGAATGCAAAACATGTTATTCTACTGACTTTCTAATTTTATAAAGGTGACATTTAAAAATCGATCCTATTTTTGGGCCTTTGCCCCCAATTATTTTTGGCTTTGTCCAGATTTCTTGCGGTAAGAGGTTGAAAGGTATGCATACATCACAACAAACCTATTTCATGGTGCCCCTCACCTTAACTCCAAACATAGACTAATTAACTCCATTTCAACTCAAACAAAAACAAAATTAGGTGGAAAAATAGTCTCCAAAAAACAAGTATCAATAATTCCCCAATATATTAAAATCCTTCTATGTGGAGACATTCACCCTAATCCTAGTCCCACCTATCACAATGAACATCAAGACAATTCTCTTGCACACACTACTCTAACCCTACAATGGTCAACACCATCCCCGGTAATCTAACTTTGCTGTCATACATTTTAGAAGTATAAGAAATAAAATTGCTGAACTACGTGCCTGAATTACCCAAGAAAAACTTGATATTCTTGCCGTAACTGAAACATGGCTTAAACCCAGCATAAACAACATCAAAATTACAAATCCCAGCTATAATATCATCTGTAATGACCGTATAAAGAGGAAAACTGGTGGTATTGCTTAATATTTCCCAAGAACTACCACATTTCCCCTTACAACAAACCAATACCAAAATTCAGTTCAGCAGAGCTTCTTATATTTTCTGAAATTAAACAGTTATAAGCAAATATGTATTACTGTTCTTTACATTCCTCCTGGTGACAACACAGATATATTGGAAGATATTCTTCATTGGATATCCATAACAATTCCACAACAAATATTACTACTAGGTGATGTGAATGTCAGTTGTCTGGACATGAATTCTGACTCTCCATCTAGAGTAAACTGGATCCTAGTATCAGACCCTCGCAAATACACTAACTCAGGTACAATGCCTGATTTTCTTAGACATCAGAGAAGATAAATTCAGCAAGCAAAGGAGAGTAGTAGTGCTGCAATTGAATTCATTCTCAAGTCCTGGTGAGTAGCTTCACAAGGTGGATCCTGTTTTTGCAAAATCTCAGTAAGACAGCACTGATATATAGACTGTATTTTATATGGTATATATCATGGATAAAGTAGGGTAAAAAATAAAAAAGACAGGTGGGTGCATAAGTCCCAGGATAAAAAAAAAGTACTCAATCCTGGTAGGCACACTGGTTCTAGGACTGGAAAAAGACAGTGTAGAATCCTCAAGGCATGGAAACTTTCTTGCAATGGGGTTAGACCAGGCTCAGGGGGATGAAGACCTCCCTGTTGTAGAAGGAAGTAGTGCCCACAAAAAAAAAAAAAGGGTAAAAAAAAGAGCAATAAAGATGATAGAGTAGACTAATGAGGATAAGAAAAAAATATACACTATTATTCAAGATGCCCAGAATTTCCGGATAGAAGACATGAAAAAGATTCAGAGAAAAATTAGAGGAAAAAAATACTTGTACAGAAATAATTGTCAAAAGCTTCAAATGCAAATTTGTGTTTGTTAATATAATATATTCAGAAAAACATTATACAGACCAAGAAACATTGGGCCATTTGGAAAAAGAAGTGACTGAGGAAGTACAAAAATATTAAAAACAAAACCTATAGATTTTTGAAAGGTATAAAAATGAAACATGGACATACCAAAGAAAGATAAATCTGACATGGTGCAGTATTTATGCAAAGGAGAAAGCCAAACTAATCAATACAAAAAATGCAGCTCCAAAGATATTTGAAGAGAAATACAGGCAAAGGCATCCAGATATGGAAAATTTCACAATACAAAAAATAAGATTACAAAGGGGGAACACACAACAGATTAGTACAGCAGGCGTTATACAAATAGAAGTTAAAGTTATGGAATATCTGCAAAATGAAGAATTTGGTGTAGAAAGGTACGTTACAGCATGATGGAACAATGAGTACCCAAAGTAATGTGAAACAGGTGGAGCAGGAGATATCGGAAGAAGAAATAAGGACATGAGAAAGAAAAGGAGATTTAATATGGTGCAATATTTATGCAAAAGAGAAAGCAAAAAAGTAAATACAAAAAAAAAAAAAACATTAAAGATTTGAAGAGAAATACAGGCAAAGGCATCCAGATATGGACAATTTTTCAATATAAAAAATATGAAAACAAAGAGGGAAAGTAAAAAAGAGGATCAGTAATGGAGAAGTTAAAGATATAAAACTGAAGTTATGGATTACCTGTGAAGTGGAGGATTTATTGTAGAAACTCCAACTCGGATAATGTCTCTGCATAATGTAACAATGAGTCCCCAAATTAAGGACAAACAGGTGGAACAGGAAGCATCTGTTCAGTTGCCACATGAAGATACTCTGGAACCTTCAGTAGGAAAACAGTACAAAAGGTCAGTTGGAGTTGCACAGCAACAGAAGGAGCAGGAAACAGTGATAACTCTGATGCAGTCAATGTTGTAGAGTGACAGACCAGTGAGTTTCCACATGAAAGAGCAATGGATGATGCAGGATGCAGTTGAAGAGAATATTTTGCAGGAAGATGTTCTGGAACTTTCTATAGAATGCCTGTTGGAAACAGAGAATATAGAATGTGCCCTCAGTTTAAAAGAAAAAGATCTAAGGGAAGAGTTACTTGATTTAACAGACATGGATAGACATATTAAGACTGATGAAAGAAATAGATTGCAGAAAGTCAATACGACCCAAAATGGTAGAACTGAGTTCCAGAGAGTGGTACAAGTGTTCCTTCAAAATCCATCCACCAAGATGAACTTATAAGCAGTATCGTAAGGATAGTTAAAGAAAATTTGGACAATCGTGTTTCCCTGCAACAGCAGCATGATATGGTTGGTTCCAGATTTAGAGAATGGTCAGACGTCATTCCACCACGTTAACGGAGAAGCTGCTGCAGCTGGTAACTTTGAACCAATGAATGCAAATTTGAAAGAGCTGATTACTTCTAATGAAGTGAGTGTTTGGGATTATGTTTGCAAGCGTTCTGAGAATCTGTTTTCCTCTATAGAAGTCACTAATTCCAAGGACCATGTAAGTAACCTATCGAATGAAAACATTTATATGGACAATATGAACTGTAAAAAAACTATATATGAATTAGAAAGATTGGTATTCAAACATGTGACATTGGATTTGGAGATTTAATATTTTGAAGAGTGTATTAGTAGAAAAGTGGTGCCCCAGGGCTTGCGTACGGCTAAATTTCCAAACTGTGTTGCACCGGGGGACGAACTAAGTAAACTCTTAGTAGAATTGTATAATGATACAGGTCTCAGTATGATGCGCATATTAATGGCGCATTACTGGAAAGAAATTTCAACAATTAAGGACAATATTAATTCTCTAGATGAGTGAATAAAAAACTACAATTGTTTTAAAGACTGTTTAGTCCTATATAACAGTGTAGAGGCGAAGGCCGACAGGCATAGGGCTACAATAGTCTCAAGGAAACAATCACAGCTCAAAAGAGACATTATGGCATATCAAGTCAATCGGGCTTATATTGTTCAAGATAAGGTTACTGACACACTGACAACCAATCTTGCTGACGCAGGTGGCAATATAATTTCTGAACAAGTATTTGGCACCAATACCAGTAATAAAGAAAAGTCTGCCTTGGATGACAATAAAGTGAGCGATGTCAATTTAGATTCTAATCTAAATACAGAGAAGGGTTGTAAGGAAAAGAACATTATAACAAGTGTGGATCCGAGAATGGATAGACCAGACAATGATAATTGGGCTAGTTATGCACAGGCTGTCTCACATTCCTATCAAGGATATAATCAGGGTCCTTTTCCTTTGGACAATCCACACAACAAACAGACTTGGAAGTGGTACAACACTACTCAATACAAGGGGAAGGGGAAAAGGAAAGGGAAAAATTACAACAAAAAAAAAAACAGGTGGTAAATGAAGAATATGTGATGTGCAAGATTACTGTATTGATGTGGTTAATTTGTCTGACATTTTTAGAAAAAGTTTTAAAGAAAGGTTTTTCTTTTATACCTGCAAGTAACATGAATATAGGGAGACTTCTAATTGACTTCAGGTTATACCTGAGAAAGTTAAATTTAAGTTACATTATGCAGGATGTGTTGAAAGAAACTACTGTTTCAAAAGGATTTGCAGACAATAAACCAAAAAAAACCCCAGTACTTTTAACCCCCCTTCATTCCACCCTTCAGGCCTTCCAAAATATATCTGAGGGAGAATTTAGAAAAATTAGCCACTATGGTTATCCAGAAAATCTCACCAAAGAAGAAAAAACTGCACTACAGGACTTGTGTAGAAATTCTGAAATTAGGACCATGAAAGCAGATAAGGGTGGTAAAATTGTGGTTATGAACACTAAGGATTATGACAGTTCTTTAAAAACAATGTTAGAAGACACTAGTACTTATAAAAAAGTCCATGTAGGGGAAGTAAAGTGTAGTTATCAAAAAGTTGATGTAGCACTTTTTGATATGTTCAGTCAAGGTGAATTGGATCATGAAAGTTATAATTATTTACCAGTGGAACATCCTAAAATGGCATCTTTTTTTTGGTATTCCAAAAATTCAGATGAACCAAAAAAATCCACCTTTCAGGCCTATAATTTCAGCCAAACATTCAAAAACAGAAAATATATCTATTTGGCTGGATTATATTCTTAATCCTGTTGTTCAAAAATCTAAATATTACTTAAGAGATTCATGGCACCTATTGGAGACTCTAAGGAATGTGGATATTACATTGGGATCTACTTGTTTTGGTACATTAGATGTCAGGTCTTTATATACCTCAATAAATCAAAAAGGAGGTGTCGAATACCTTAGAGAATATTTGACTGAACACACTAATTTCAACAGTACCAAGGTTAATACCATCTGTAGTTTAATGTAGTTAGTTTTAGACAATAATTTCTTTAGATTTAATAAAAACTTATACAAACAAATCTCTGGAGTAGCTATGGGAGCGAGGGTAGCTCCAGCCTTTGCAAACTTAGTTATGGCTAACCGGGAGTTGCCATTTCTAACTAGACACCCTAGTTATACTAAAGTGCAGGTTTATTATAGATACATTGATGATTTGTTTTTTCTATGAACAGGTACACATGATGAGTTTTTATACATGGTAGAAGATTTAAACTCCACCACTTATTTTTTTAGAATTCAAAGTCAGTGGATTTGAGGAATCTATTACCTACTTAGATTTACATCTAAGTATGAACAAAGAAAAAAACAGTTTCATCAGTAGGGTTTATAGGAAGCCAGTTTTTGCAAATCAATATTTACACAAGGACAGTTTACACCCACAGCATATGAAGAAAGGAGTTGTAAAAGGTCAAATCATACGACTAAGTAGATTAACCGCAGATGATGACACATTTATCAGGGAAGTTTTATTTTTGAGAGCACTTTTTCTTTCTAGAGGTTACAGTATAGACTGGTTGAAGAAAATTGAAAAGGAAGTAATGGTGTTAAGAAAGGGAGTGGCTTCACCCATTTTATCCTCTAGTGACGTTTATGTAAGTCCAGTATTAGACGTTTCTACCATTGTTTCTAATAATTATAACATTGCTTTTTCTATACCTATAGTAAATGAAATGTGGTTTATTAGGGAAATCATAGAGAACAACTGGAAGATTTTATTAGGTAACAAAGAGTTAGTAGCCACAATAGGTAACAACATACCTCCCAACCATACCGAATTACTCAGTTTTTACCGAGTTTTGGGGTCTAAATGAAGGGATGCCATGATTCCCGAGTGGCACCCCTTCATTTCCGATTTTTTTGCCTTTTTTTTTTTCAATTTTCGCGCTGTCGGAGCTGATGTCATCACGTGCGTGATGACGTCAGCTCCGTCAGGGCTCCAGCCAGTCGGAATTGAGCTCAAGGAGCTCACGTCATCATTTCCGGCTGGCCTGGCTGCAAGGATAATGGCAGAATTGTGAGTGGGAATGGGGAAACAGCAGCACTTGTTTGCGAGCAGGAATGGCAGAGGAACTTGTTTGCAAGCAGGAACGGCAGAGGATAATGACAAAATTGCAAGTGGAAACGGCAAGCAGCAGAACTCATTTCAGGGTAGCAAGACTCAAATAAGGAAAGTGGTGTGTGTGTGTGTGTGTGTGTGTGTGTGTGTGTGTGTGTGTGTGTGTGTGTGTGTGTGTGTGTGTGTAAGTATGACTTGAGCAGTTTGTTTATTAGCCTGTGTCTCTGAAGCCTGTGCATTTATTTTCTATATTTATTATTTCAGTATGCTGATGAAATTTTTGTGAATGCACTGTTAGGCAGAGTGGAAGTGCAGCAGTTCCCAGCTGAGTGCTTCTTGTCTGACAAGCAGCTTGTTGTTAAGTGGTGGGCAGTATCTTTTTTAGCAAAAATGTTAGCCTGGAAAATAGTAGCTCTGGCTGTTACTGGAATTAAGATGCCATTCCTTTAAGCATTACAGTCGTGTGCCTTTCAGACTGTCCAGTTTAATGAATCTCAGTATCTTTCAGCTGTTTGCAAAGGAGTAACATTTTGAGCTGAAAGAAATGAATTTAATGAGATAATGGGAAGGCCACATTCCCATCTAGGAAGCAACACATTTAAGGCAGCTGCTTTCCCTGTTTGAGCTGTAAGCAGATTTGACATCTTGTATTAAATATGTAACTGAGTTTAAACTTTATTTATCTGTGCTTCAGTATATGGGGTAAAAGAAACAATTTGATTGGTTATTCGTACATTGCTTTTCAATTTTTTCCTGTTAAGCTTGTTCCATGTCAGCTCAAAATCCCTCTGCAATGCACTAAGGATATTGCCTATATTGTGCAATGCCCTAATGTAACTATCTACATTTTGCAATGCCAGAATGATATTATCTACATTATGCAATGTCTTAATGATATTATGTACCTTATGCCCTGCCGAGTAAAATATTATCAGCATATAGCATGTATTTAAACAGTGGGAGGTCCCATGGAAGGTTATCGAAGGAAAATGTAAACAGAAAGGGCAAGTACTAACTGCCAGGATATACTTTTTGTGATATTAACAGATCCCGTGTTGCCATCAATGTCAGCTGTGTGAAACAATCTACTGGAAAGGTAGTCTTTGAACCATAAAGTGACCATCTGAGACTTCAGGCGTGGTCAGTATTATGGAACAGTAGGTTATGGTCAGCTGTTCTGAATGGTCCTTTAAGATCAAGAAAGAAAGAAGCTCCTGAGTAGTCTATCATCCATGTGGCAGTGTAGCTGGCTAGTGAATGAGTGTAACATATTTGTTCTACAGCTTGGATGAAAGCTATGATGATTGTCAGAGAAAATATCTGGATGTAATCATATATCTGGATGTAATCTAGATCTCCATTGTAAGCAGCCTCAACCATCTCTATAACCATCTGTTAAAAATATATTAATTTCTGTATACTTTGTGTAACAATACAATGCATATTTTATAAACATGCTCACCTGTATTTATGACAGCGCAGAAACTGCATATGTAAATGTTTATCTATATTATAGTAAAGAATTCCTAGACAGTCTAAAAAAAGTATCTCAGCAATTCTTACATTTTAACACTTTCCTGGGCTGAAAGAGCCTGAGACTGAAATTGATCATGTGTAATCAGTATTCTACCCAGGTTAACAAATTTAAATAAATAACTAAATCTGATCATAAGCTAGTTTTTCAAGTATCTTTGTTATAGCAGAGACTCATAACAGTCCTGTAGTCTTCTGCAGAGGAAAGTGTGGAGACTTCAGGGATAGGAAATATCAGTTCTGTATGAAGCAGTAAGGCTGTGTCTTGGTGGTTAGTGATAGGCTGAATATTTGTGTCATGCATTTGCAAATCATTTTGTTCCGAACTTTAGTATCTGAGGGCGTATAGTGTAGAACTCTTAGTCATGTGTTCTTCAGTGCTGTTTCAATGAATGTGAGTTTCAAGGGCAGAGAAGTTTTAATGCCAAGCCTATTTTCATTGTGAGACAATATTGCTTTGTTTACCAGATGATGTCTATTAGTGTTTCTGCATTGTTGTGCTGTAAAATGTAAAAATAAAATCCAAATAATCATTGTAGAAGTAAAGCAGTATGCATACATTAGTGTTTATGGTAAATGGGGTGAAATAGCCAGGCAATGGGACATTGGAATGGCTGCAGGGGACTCTGGTGCCATATTTTGGTTGTCTGTTCTTCGGTTTGCGTTTGAAAGTTGGTATCCCACAATTTAATTGGAGTGGGTGGGATTATGTAATTTTGTATGCAAATTAGATGTTAATCAGCACACAGATTTGTACCTATTTTTCATGGGCCTTGTCCAGATTTTTGATGTTTCCCGGTTGAGAGGTATGGGTAGCAAACCCAAATTTACTTACAAGAGAGAACTTAATATTAAGTCCATGTTAGAATTTGGAAACAAGAAAGACACCAGCAGTATGAGATTAGGCAGTACTAAGAAGGGTACATATGCTTGCAGAAATTGCAAACAATGTAGGTTCATCAGTAATAGTTCTTTCTTTACTTTAAGTCACCTAAATTACACTTTGTGGGCCAAAGATTATTATAACTGCAACACTGAATTTGTAGTTTATATTGCCAACAGTGTATCATGTAATCATTATTATATAGGAAAAACAATAAGAGCGTTAAAACGTAGGATATATGAACACAATTTGGCCATTAAAAATAAAGACAAAACTAATTCTTTGGCAAAACATGCCTCTATTTGTCCTGAATTCAAAAGGTTTGACTTTTTTGTTCTGGAAAAAATGGAGAAGGGTATGTTTGTAGGTGATTTAAACAATATTTTAGAATGTAAAGAAACACTTTGGCAGTTATTTCTAGGGGCGGACCATGTACCTGGACTCAACGAGTCCATAAACCTTAAATGTTTTTTACTAAACAGATAATTTAATAACTTTAATGTATAGTTATATACATATATTGCTTTTACCTTATATAAGTTTATATAAGTATAGCTTATATAAGTTTTTACCTTGTACAAGTATACCCTAATTGGCACCTGTCCTATAAGCTAGGACCGCTCAATTAATCTTGAGATCATTAGACTCGGTGGGAGAAACATAATTTACCTAGTGGCTGTTACCTGCATTCTACTCTGTGGAGGTAGTCCAAACTATCCTGAGTAATTATATTAATTTCCTAGGGGTTTGTTAGAACAATTGTTTTATATGGTTTACATTTTTACATGCTCCTAAGTTTGTCACCAAAAGAATCAGAGTTGTGACTGTATATAAATGCTTGCTTATCTTATGTCTCTGCAATATCTGCAAATGCTAACATAAGTTACAGTCCATTGTATCCTTAAATAAGTCTATCCTTACCTGTATATACCTATGTCTCACCCTGTTAGCTCATATATTACAGCAAATAAGCCTATCTTTACTTGAATTTACCCTTATATTACCCTAATAGCTTGCATGTTACAGCATTTATTAATTGTTTGTCCTAACACCTAATTTTTATCTCTCTATTCCTCCTATCTCTCTACCCATATCCTGTACTAAGGGACCTGCTTGGTCTTTCAGGACCCCTTTGTGATTTATTTGTTCCAAACGTCCCACCGTCTGGCCAAGGAAACCTGTAGCCCCAGCTCAATATTTTTTCTCTCAGCTGCAAAAAGAAAGAAAAAAGACTAAGAAAGTATGTTCCACCTTGGACCTACCTATTAAGCTGTATTTTGTAGTTATACTTGACCTAGGACCTAGAGAAACCAAGCTACCAAATAGGGAACCCTGCAACAATTTCTTTCTCCTCTAAACCCCTATAGCAATCTGCTACTTTCTCCCTTTGCTATCTCTTATCTGTAGTCCCTCTTCTAGCTATCTCTAATATACATACCTCTGTTGTATTTTACTTTCTGTCCACTAGGTGGCACCCTAATCCAGACTAGGGTTATACCTAGTTCTCCACCTTCCCAAATATCGGCTCTGTATACTATTTCCAGCTCTCTTCCCCTGACTAATTGCTAATCTCCTTGCTGTATCACTCTGCTGCTACCTTTCTCTTCCCACCATCTAGCTATACTCTTTTCAATCCTTCCACTCCACCAACATTTCTCTACCTCTCACCTGATTTACCACTCTCTTTCAACCTAGACATACTTACTTTGCCTCAAGAATCTGCTGCTGCTCTCTGATTGCCTCTGCAGACTCTCACTTACCTGCTCTAACCCGCTCCGTTCGCCTTGTGGGCTCACTCCGCTCCCCTACCCTACCCCCAATTCCCACCCACCCCAGTGGTCCTACTCTTCTTCTTACAAAGCCACACCCCCTCCTTCCTATCCAATAACTATCCTGAACTCATTATAGACCAATCATCCACACACCCACTCCCATACTGACAATTTTACCCTCACTCACCTTTTACATATTTCAATATTCCACACTCACTCTACCCCTACCTCCTAAATCCTAACATTATATTATCTCCTACAAACATGCCTCTTACCCATACACTCACATATATAAAAATACCTCTCCTGCTTTCTTTCCTATCTATCTTTTCAATACCCTACACCCTTACCTTTTATGAAAACCAACAATTCACATCATCTCACCAACCCCTAAAACAAACATTGCTAATAAATTATCTTAAATCCCTAAGCCATTCAAACATAACATCCAACTCAACCTATCTATCTGCTAAATTCCACAGAGTAGCCCATCTTACATTCACACAATACAGAAAATCACAACAAAATTGCATTAAACTTCTGAAGCATCATTATAATCCCAATAGACATCCTCTCCTTCATGGGGACATTCATCCCAACCCAGGACCAGGCAGCAACACCCTTAGCCACACCACTCCCCCTTTCACTCCCCGTTTAACCCCTAATTCTCTACTCATAGCTCACCTTAATATAAGGAGTATTAACAATAAAATAAGCCAACTACATGCACTACTAGATACTCACTCTTTTGATATTGTATGCTTAACAGAAACTTGGCTTAATCCTGCTACAAAAGACAATGAAATACTCCCACCTGGTTACAATATCTTAAGATTTGACCGACCCACCAAAAAGGGTGGTGGGGTAGCAATACTGCATAAATCTCATTTACAAATCACTTCTCTACTAATACAACCACCTCTAGACACCAATGTAGAAATCCTTATCTCTAAGCTCCAGCTCAGTGTTACAAAATCTATATACATAATATGCACCTACATACCCCCAGGCAATAACATCAGCACCCTAGAAAGTATCCTCTGCTAGCTTTCGACATCCTTCCCTCAGGAAACCATTGTACTAGGTGACTTTAATATAGACTGGAACACCTGTGCCACTCTTAAACCTACAGCCCATATAAACCTCTATGGCTTCTCCCAAACTATTACCACCCCCACCAGAATCCATAAACCCAGCGGCAAAGAAAGTATACTAGATTGGATCCTAATTAACAAACACCCCCTCTCTTACAAAATTGATATCCTTCCCGACAATATTAGTGACCACTCACTTACCTATTTATCTAGACAAAAATCCTTTATCCCAAATCAAACTCCCTTTAAAATCACCTGCAACAAAAAACACTTTGACCCCATAGCCTTTTAAACTGAACTTCAATCCTGTGACTGGTCACCTTTAAGGCACCTACCACTTGATGAAGCAGTACCCTATTTTAACTCCAAATTCCTACAAATTCTTGAATTCCATGCCCCCTCACGCACTATAAGAATTAGAAGCAAAGCAGCCCCATGGCTTACTAAAGAAACCAGACAACAAATCCTTCAAAGAAACAAAATCTGGTCCAAATGGAGAAACACTAAGACCCAATCGATCAGCAGTTCTTTAGACAGCTTAGAAATGCCACCAAAAAATTAATAGTTCAGGATAAAAAAAAAAACATTTCTTGAAACTCCAAAAAAAGCACCAAAGTCAACCCAAAACCTTCTGGTTAGGCATAAGTAAACTATTACATCCAGGCCACTCCAAAACACCAACCCCATCTAGTCTCTCTCCAAACTCTCCCATCCAGATAGCTGATGCTTTCAATACATTTTTTTCAGAAACTGTCCAATCTCTAGCTAACACCTTACCACCTGTTAACTCTACCCCCTCATCCTCCGTAACATCCCTACCATCTACCTTTCACCTAAAACCTATTCCTACAACCCGCATCTATACTCTACTTAATAAACTTAAACCTTGTACTCCCTCAGCTGATCTCCTACCACCTGAATTCCTTCAAACTGCTGCAAAAGTTCTTGCCTATCCCATTTCTATCCTAATCAATAGAACTATAACTGAAAGCTGCATCCCTTCACTCTGGAAAATCTCTCACATAATCCCACTTCACAAGGGTGGTAACTCAACTGAACTCTCCAACTACAGACCTATAGCCCTTCTATCATCACTTGCCAAAATCATGGGAAAATGCATACATCAACAATTTCTTGACCACATCCTCCAAAATAATCTACTAACTGACTGTCAACATGGTTTTAGACCATCCCATAGTACCACCACTGCCCTCCTATCCTTTACGGATTGTATAAATAAACATCGTAACAATAACATGCTCTCCTCTGCACTATTTATTGACCTATCTAAAGCTTTTGATATGGTTAACCATCAAATACTTCTCAACACACTAAATTCATTCTCACTTGACACACAAGCTCTACAATGGTTCAAGTCCTACTTGGACAATAGACAGCAGGCTGTCCTGTGGGACAACAACCTATCCAAACATCTCCCTATTACCCTTGGTGTCTCTCAAGGATTGATCCTGGGACCCCTACTTTTCTCCATATTCATTAATGACCTTTCCACTATATTACCTGTACCCACCTGCATACAATATGCAGATGACTCCACTTTGATTTGTAAAGCTTCTACCTCATCTGAACTGCACTCCATCAACCAAACAGTATTTAACCTAGTAGAAAACTGGTTCCAACAATGTCATCTACTCCTAAACGCCAAAAAAAACAAAAAACAAACTACTACTCTTCACTCCTACTATAAAATCCACCCCAATACATTTCTTTATTACATCCATCGATGGCACAATCATAGCTCCTGACCCAACTACCAAACTCTTAGGTGTAATAATTGATAACCTCAACTTTGACTCACTTATTAATGCTACTATTAAAACTGTAAACAGAAAACTTGGATCCTTGTATAGGATAAAACCCTTTCTCACCCCAGATGCTAGAGCTACTATTGCCCAGACCCATCTGATCTCCACCCTCCTCTATGCCTCACCTATTTTTACTAATCTTTTCAAAAGCAACCTAAACAAATTGATCACTTCTTATAACAATATTGCCAGGTTTGGTACAGGGTCCCCATTTAGAACTCATCACTGTCTAAATCTCAAACTTCTAGGTTGGCTAGAACTAAATATCCAACTACAATTTTCAACAACTCTCCATTACCCATAATATTCTATACCAACCTAATAATACTCCTATTCTCAAAAACCTCATCTCCCATCATCTACTGGTAACCATTCAGAAATCCTACAATAAGGCAGGTAATTCTCTTTTCTCAAACTCAGTGGGGAAGATCTGGAACAAGCTTCCCAGTAAACAGACATCTCTCTCATCATTACCACTCTTTAAAAAACAACTAAAAATTCAACTAAAATTACAATGGCTGTGTCCATGTACTAACCCAGACTACCCCCCCCCCCCCAGTATTACCTTTTTCTACATCTCTCCTCCGCTCACCCACCTTGCTGAATTTAGTAAATTCATCCTCTCACTCCCCTCTTTGTAAATTATCTAAGACTTTCCCATGGCAACATTACTGTATTTTTGCCTTGCTAAACATTGTATGCATCCACAGTAGAATTTAGTTTCTGTATAAATCAACTTGTTGAAGGATATTTTCAAGTTTATGTATTTTAGATTGTTTTTTTGAACTTTTTTTAAACTTTTTGTCTGTCACATATATATGAAGATTATAGTGGAGCTTATCTCCCTGGGCCTCTACTGAAAATGGACATATATCCAGTTAGACTAGCCCGGTCAACAAATGTAAAATAAAAATAATAAATGTATACACACACACATATATATATATATATAAAAATGTTTGTACTGTGTTTTAAAACTTTTTTTATTTATAAGTACTTTTTATTTATCATAACTTATCTAAATTTGTTGATTGTTAGTTAATGAAGTCATTTCCTATTAGTTTGAGTGACTTGATATAAAAGGATGTAAGGGTAGGATAAACTTTTTTCTGAAGAAGTTCACGGAATAAACAGTGAATGAAAGCGCTAAGAAATTCATTTCAAAGTGGTCATTGGATTTTCACCTAGAGCTGTTGTTTTGAGTTTTGTTTCCTGGTTCGTTTCAGTGTCGTTCAATTTTGATAAAAGCAATGTGCAGTATTAGAACAGACCAGGATCTACAGTTCAGTATTGCAAATAATAAACTTAAAATATCAGCACAGGCAGAAAAACTTAGAAAATATGCAGCTAAATATAAATGAAGAGTGCAAAATCAGCAATTCATTTATGATCCAAAAAAGTTTTATTGAGAATTGGGAAACAAAGTGAAAGAAATAGAGACACCAGCAAAAAAAAATAGACACATTTTGGAGAAATACCTATGAAGACCCTGTGGAACATAACAAAGATGATGAATGGCTAGAAGTAAACAGTAAGAGGTTCAAATGTAAAGGATATGAAATGGGATGAAGTAAAAGCCAGAGAAACTGAATCAAAATTAAGAAAAGCTCCTAAATGGAAAATCCCAGGCCCAGATGTCATACCTAACTTCTGGCTAAAAGTATTAACATCTTTACATGAAGATTTAGACCTAAGTAAGAATGCACACCTCGAACGGACATGAATCTGGTTAATAAAAAAAAAAAAAATACGCCTGATTAAGAAGGAACCTGCAGGCTATCCTAAGAACTATAGACCAATAACTTACCTTCCAACAATGTATAAACTATATAATGGAACTGATGTTGTCAGAGTTTATAGTCATGTAAAAGAAAACTCAATCATGGTCATAGAACACAATAGAACAAAAAGGTAAAAAAAGGAAATTATATGGAACAAAGGATCATTTGTTGTTACAAAAGTCATAATGGAGAACTGTAAAAAGGGGAAGAATCGAACTATGGCATAGATTACAAAAAAGCATTTGACAGCATCCCTCTGTATAGAGAGTATATCCCTCTCTCTCTCTCTATATATATATATATATATAGAGAGAGAGAGAGAGTGTGCACATATATATATATATATATATATATATATATATATATATATATATATATATATATATATATACACACACACATATATAATATATACTCTTTTTCTCTCTCTCTCTGTCTCTCTGTATATATATATATATATATATATATATATATATATATATATATATATATATATAGAGAGAGAGAGAGAGTATCCCTCTCTATATATAGAGGATAACCCTCTACATATAAACTATATACTGGAACTGATGCTGACAGAGTTTATAGTCATTAAGAAGAAAACTCAATTATGGTCATAGAACACAATAGAACAAAACAGTAAAAAAAGAAAATTATATGGAACAAAGGATCATTTGCTGTTAAATAAAGTCATAATGGAGAACTGTAAAAGGGGGTAGAATCGAACTATGAAATAGATAGATTACAAAAAAGCATTTGACAGCATCCCTCATTTATGGATAAAGAGTACTTACAGATATATAAGATGCACCCTACATTGATCAAGGACATCACAGTGACCATGAAAAGTGGTGAACCACTTTGCAGCTAAGCCACAATAAAGGACAAATTACTATCTCCAGGATATAAATTCAAATGAGGATATTCTAGCATGACTCTATGTCACTACTCCTCTTTTGTCTCGCCCTTAGCCCATTAAGATTAATACTTAACAGATTAGGTCATGGTTACAGTTTGATTCTCAGACACCAACAAAGTGTAAAGACTTCTCATCTTCTTTTTGTGAATGATTTAAAACTATATAGTTATGAGATGATCAGCTGAAAGGACAACTACCAGTAGTCAAAACTTACTCAGATGATATAAGAATGGCATTTGGTCTTGATAAATTTAAAGCAGGAAAGCTGCTGCACCAAGAAAATATCAGTCTGGGACATGAATGTGATATAAAGGAACGTGAGCAGGAGGCAGTGCACAAATATCTGGGAATTGAGGAAGGATCAGCAATAAAACATGAACAAATGTGAACAAAACTCAGTAAGGAATATTTTAGAAGACTAAAATTAATACTGAAAACAGCCCTGACATCTAGGAACAAAGTCCAAAGTATAAACCAGTTTGATCTTCCTGTTCTAACTTACAGTTTTGGTGTGATTGACTGGCCCCAAAAGGTACTGGATCAGTTGGACAGGAAAACAAGAAAAATGCTTAATGCTTATCAAATGATATACAAAAATCACTTATAACCAAGATTATATATTCCACTTTCTGAAGCAGGTATGAGCCTCATCAAAACTGATTACATGTATAAATCTGAAATTGTAGTACTCCATATGTATCTGCTGACTTTACTAGATCCAAACACACTAAAAGTTTTGAAACATGAAGAGAACAAATCTAGGATGATGTCCCAGCTTATATTAGCAGAAGCATATTTGTGTCAAGTGGAAATGTAAACCAAACCATAAGTAGACAAAAATCAGGCAGTAACTGAATGTATCAAAAGAAAAAAGAAAGAATATAAGGAGAAGGGTCAGATGAGAAGGCAAGAAATATGAAAAAAGGCATAAATATAGTTGCAAGTACAGAAAACTCCTGGAACAACCTCATGTCGATCAGGATCTGATGCAGGAATGGTTAAGGAAAGGTGAATTTAAACCAAAAGATGAAAGGTTAATATTAGTAGCCCACGATAGTGGACTACGTACACGTTGGTTTATAAAGTTCATTGAAAATGCGAAAGAAACAAAGAAATGCAGGCTCTGTAAAACAGAATTGGAAATAGTTGCACATCCTGTTGAGGGGTATAACATACCAATGGCAAAGGGCCTGTTTATTGAAAGACATAATAATGTGGCAAGACTGTTGCACTGGGGATTGTGCAAACATTACAATACTGAAGTAGCTCAGAAGCATTGGAAACACAAGTCACAAGGCATTATAGAGAATGATAATATTTATATCACATGGGATCAACAATTACCAACAGTTCAAAAAATAGATGTGAGAAAACCAGCTATAGTAGTCCATGAAAAGATGATAAAAGTAGCATTGATCACTGAAATTGCTTCACCTAGTGAATATAATGTATTATGTACATAGAGACACAAAAACATAAAATACCAAGATTTGCAGGCACAAATGAGGGCAATGTAGAAGTAGGATACCCAGACAGCTCCAATAGTAGTAGAAGCAATGGGTCTCATAAAAAAGAAGTTACAGCCTTATTTAGATATGCTACTGATACATGTAACTCCATATGAACTGCAAAATGAGTCAGTTCTGGGCTCACTGCGGGTGCTCTGAAGAGCAACTTTGCCTAATATCAAAAATTGAAACAATATTAATTTTATGCACTTTAAACATAATTTGACTTAGGAAACAGGAACCATTCCTATCTTGGTATTAGAAACCCAAAAGACTTGGAAAAAGTAAAAAACCCAGACATCTCAATCATCCACTTAAACCATATGTTTATAAAACAACATGCAACCTTTCCAAGTTTAACCCACAAATATCCATTACTAACCTATCATCTATTAACTGGAACTTCCTAAAAATCCTCCCCTTAGATGATGCTGTAAATTAATTCAATACAACATTTCTGAATATGTTTAATAGCAAAAAGAAAAATCTGTGGTATCCCTCAAGTCTCAGAAAACACAGTATGCAACCTATAATGGGTCAAAAACAAATGAAGAAGAAACTTCACAGTGTGTAGGGTGTGATGTTCCCTTCCCGAATTATGTTAAGCACCTAGTTCATTAATAAAAATCTAACTAACTGTAAAATACTTGCTACAAAATAATAAAATAAAAAGCAGTAGGTAGTCCACAGTTGAGTTAAAATGAAATATCCTTTACTGAAACACACATACCAGTGATCCTAGTTGAGTATAATGAAAATCATCGCAAACATTCCTCATTTATATATAATCAGGTTATTTGGAGCAAGGGAGTGGTTACAGAGGGTGGTTCTATTAAGAGCAATAAAAGCATTACAATCATTTCTTTAACCAAGTCCCCCTTCCTCCTTAACACCATAGTGTATCAGAGACTGTGCTACCTAAAACTGAAACTAAAATGCTAGAGAGAAATTACAATATACAACTTATTATCCATTTATATAGACTAACCAAGTAATCCAAACTATATTAAAAAACTAACAAAATGATTAGCTACTAACAAAAAGATCTATCATTAGACATCTATCAACATAAATATTAATAAATATAAACTAAACCACTTTTAACAAAGATCACTTTTGTATCAAACACTTCATCAGGTTTGTGCGTCAATAACAAATTATAAAATGAATGAATACATGTATAAATCTACAAGTTAAAACTTAACTTGGATGAAAACCATAAGTATAACTTCTAAGGTGGAAATACAGTGATACATTTTAAAAATAAAAAAAGCAATACTGCCTTGGGGATCTGTTAAAATGTGACATCTGACTAGGAAAATACTTAGACTGAATGTATAAGAGTGTACTCAAGATAAGTGTCCCATTTGAAAAACAAATGTACCCTTATATGTACAGCCATCAGAAATACACCATATGGACTTAAACCAGATAAACCATGTGCTTTTTACACTTACAGGTATGTGCAGAACAAAGTTATGTTTAATAAATTAATTTATTAAAAAACTGTCATGAAGTTAATCCTGCAAGAATGCACCTAGCATTAACAGGCCCACATGAATGGTTCTAAAGTGATTTTTTTATTTTATTCAAGATACTTTGTTTGTGTTTCCTTGCTTTATGTGACTAACCTGGTGATTTAACACTTTTTGCCACTGGCTGGGATGCTGTTTGGTTCTCTGAATTTGGCTTTGTGGTGTTTTCCTCTGAAAATGGGCTCCTACCCAGTCGGACTATCCTGCTAATCAGATGTCGATAAATAAATAAATAAATAAATAAAATGCTAGGAAAAAATAGAACAAACTTTAACTAGCTGTTCAGATCAACTGATAAAATTACAAAAATCAGAGGCTGAAATGAAGAAAAAGCTGTCTGAGTATTAGGCTTCACAAAAAGAGCCTTTTCAAAAAACTGAAGACTTAGAAGACAAAGTGTGCAGAGAAAACATATGACTTTTTAATGTATCAGAGAAACCAGAAGGGACACATTGCAATAATTTTATGAAAGCACAGATAAGCAACTGGATTGGTATTAAACAGCAGGATTTGATAAATGAAGGGGCGCATTGAGTGTATACTCTAATCCTGGCTTTGAGAAAGCAGCCAAGACCTGTATTAGTAAATATGTAATCATGCCTGCAGAAGAGGTTGATCCTGACCAAACTGTGGAAGAAAGAAAAAGCATTAAAAATTGGACACAACAGAGTATTTGTAAAAATGACTATTTACTGTACACCAGGCAGAACAGAAGTGCATTTATTTGAGGGTCAAAGACATTTTTAGATGCAGAACAGGTTGATGAAGGAAAAGTTTATCCAACAAAAAAATGAGCCAGCAAACTGAAGGGGGCTCTTCTTTTCATTCTTCTGGCAATAAAACTCCTATTTAGACTTTGCCAGGGAAACCTTTTCCAATGTTACAAAGGAAAATGCTTTAGAAAGAAAAAAAAAAGCACAGACATTGAGTACAAGACTGAGGAGTATCTTGGATTTGAACCAGAGTCTGGTGTTGGGAGATGGAGATGAAAAGGAAGACCAGCAACAATGAAATTAGCAAATAAATGGCAGACTCTAAATCATTAATCATACTTGTGAAATATAGTTTTGCAAGAAAATGTGGCCGAGAAAGGCTGGACTTTTGATGGCGTTGTTAAACTTTTTGGACTGTAAAGCATATACCCCCTCCTTATGTCATTAATGTTTAAAACAACACTAAAAGGGGGGATTAATTATAAGTAAAATATTTTTGTTCTTATTAGTATTTATATAAAATATTTCCTGATATAAACTGCATGCTATATATAGTAAAGCAGTTTTGTGTAGTTTGTAGTCGGGGATAATTTAAATGTGGGGGGAGTCTCTTCAGTGACTGCTGTATGGGTTAAAGACCTTAACGCTAAATAGTAATTTTTTAGTTATAAGAAATATAGACTTTACAGTATAATAAGAGAGGAAAGGCTGGACAAAAACAAGTTTAATAATATGCTGTGATCTTGGACTGGTGGAGTGGGGTGTAAAAGTGCACTGATTACATTATATGTAGAATTATGATGTTTTCTCTTATTTTTACAAGAGTGAATATCTAGATTAATGCCCTTGTCTTAAGCTATAAATAAGTGTTTTGTAAGTAAACTGACTTGAAAAATAAGACCAAATGATGACTGCCATGAATAATGCCAAACTTCATATATCTGCAAAGATAACAGCTTGCCTTTTTTCTATTAACTAATGCTCAGTAGGAATCAAGAAGTCTGTTGCTCAAGCAGCTGTAGATTCTGTTCTGAGTGAAATTTATAAAGAATTCATTGCTGACATCTTTTACATGGAGACAAGCTGTCTGTGTGTGTGCATACAATTAATACTGAGAGTTCTGAACATTCTTTGGTGAGGGAAATGCAAAGTGTAAAGGCACAATGTCTAGCAGTTCAGTGAAAAATAATGTCTGAGATTATGGAAAGTGAATAAGAGAAGCCTGTCTAGTTGCCTTAACATTTTAATGCATTTAATAGAACAGTGTACAATGTGGTTTTATTTAAACATAGCAAGTGCGCTTTTTCTTAGGGCTAAAAGTTAATGTTTACTGTTTTTCATGTTTGGGAGAGGATGAGAGATAAGAACAAAGAATAATCAGTTTAACTGGGAACATAGGCTGTAGCATGCACTTTAGCATGGGAAACCTTAATTTTAGATAAGGTAATGCCTGAGAGTACAGCTATTGATTTGGGGCAACTGTTCCTATCTGAATGGTTAAACTTCATTTTTTGAAGATGTACTTAGTTTTGTGTGTTTGTTCTAAGTTAAACGGTGATGGGGTGTTTTGAAAATGTATTTAGTTTTTTGTTTGCAAGTTTTCAATAAAACAAAATACCTTGAAGCCTTGATATTGTTACATAGGTTAAAAAGAGAAGAATCAACTGTATAAAATCAGCCTGCCAAACATTAGTGTGTACATGTAACAATAAAGTTGGAAAAACACATTCAAAAAACTGACATGAATAATAGGTGGAAACAACAGCTTTTATCATAATGGCTACACTATCCAAATTATCATGGGACATAAATGGTCTTACAGGTATAGAGAAAAAGGAAACAGTATTGAATTACATTAGGAAATGTAGACTGGAAATATCAATGCTGTAGGAGACACATTTGTAAAGAAAAAAGTGCGCACCTTTGTAAAAAAAGAAAGGATTTTAGAATGGATATTCAGATTTTAGAATGGATATTCAGCAGAGTACCAGGGACCAAGGAAAAGGGGAGTAATTATACTAACAGCTAAAGGGGCTCCAACAGTGGCAGAAGAGGAAAAAGGCAATAATTGTAGATTTGTGGTAGTGAGGGGCTTTTGGCAAGGGGGGAGGAGGATTATGGTGACATGTATTTATATTCCACTCTAAACTGCCATTGTGGAACTTAAGAAAATTTTGGGAGAAATAATCACATTTCAGCAGGAAATGTACTTGGATGGGATGATTGGAAATCAATTTGCAATAGTGATGATGTATTGGGGGACCTAGAAAGGAAAATATAACAAAAGATGGTAGATTTTTGAAGAAATTTAAGTGGAATAAGTTGATCCTTCCAGTAGAAAAAGGTGGTTTAGAACTACCTGATTGCTCAGACACATAATACAAGCAGAAAGTTATAATTCAAACTGGAAAAGGATGACGATAAAAGAGGGGCAGTTCAAGAAATAAAAAGACAGTGGGAATCTGGCTAAAGAACCTTAAGGAAAATAACCCTACAGAATATTACATTCATAAAGTAGTAGAAAGTATTTTAAAAACTAAACGAACACAAGACTGAAGAAAGGAGATTTTGGCAATAGGGATGACTGCGAGTAGGGGAACAGAAAATAGGCAAAGGGGGCTGGAATTTACTGCAGAGAATTGGTGAAGGAACCATGGTATTGAGAACAAATAACTAGAGAGGGAAAGGTAATAGAGTGGGGTGGGTCAAGAAGATGTATGGACTAAAGGCTAGAGACTAATCCCTACCAGGGATTGATATCAGAGTATACCAAAGAGAAAGGGATAGGGGAATCTTGAATGAAAGACCTGCTCTGATGGAGCTTTTAGTTTAATTTAGAACAGAAGCAGCTGAGATAATTAGCAGGGTATATAAAATATTGCATGAAAATGATAAGAATCAATCAGAGAATGTTAGAAAAGGTTGAGAAGAGAGATACTGGAAAAGCAATTTACAACAGAACAATGGGAGAACACATCTATGGCTTCAAAGTAAGGAACAAAGTCCAGAAAGTTAAGAATCTTTGCTTGGAAGTGTTTGCATAGGTATTTTTATAATGAAAGCAGCCTCAAAGAATTTTTTCTCAGTAACATACAAATGTTGGACTTGTAATGTAAAATTAAGAGGTAACTGGGAAAGTACAGCTGTTGCGTGGCTAGCCCTGCCACAGCTGGGACAGTTCTGGAAAGGGTGATTGATGGATATGCAGAGTAATTGAATGTAAGATGGGTGTTGAGCAGTTTGGATTCAGATGAGGATGCAGCACAACTGACGCAATGCTTGCAGTGAGGCAAATACTTGAGAAGAAGCTAGACATGAGAAGAGAGTCCAACTGGGCATTCCTACACTTGCAGAAAGCATATGACAAGGTCCCAAGAAAGCTGATCTGGGTATTACTGTGGTGGTTTGAAGTCCCAGAAACTTTGGTAGAATTAGTGCAGGCTATGTACAAGGACCCAATGATTCATTTATGATTAGTGTTCAGCCTCACAGAGGGGTTCTCAGTGGGAGTGGGTGTACATCAGGGTTCAGCTCTGAGCCCACTGCTGTTCCTACTGGTGATGGACTACATTATCAAACAGGTCAGAGGGGACAGATCAACAAAGTTGCTGTATACAGACGATGTGGTATTACAGGCAGACACTGAGCTAGAACGTCAGCAAAGGATAGGAAAATAGAATGCAAGACTGAAGGCACATGTGATGAAACTAAGCACAAGTAAGACAGTGGTAATGGCACCAAATAGGGGAGATCAGAAGAAGCTGAGAATAGAGATAGAAGGGAAGGTACTGGAACAGGTAAACAGTTTCAAGTATCTGGGAGGGGTGGTTGAGAAGAAGGAAAGTCTGAATGAAGAGGTCAAAGATAGAATCAGAGGGGCTGCAGCCAACTGGCATAGAGTCTCAGGTGTAATCTGTGACAGAAGAATTACAAAAAAGCTGAAAAGTAAGATGTACAAGACAGTGGTGAGACCAGTATTACTGTATGGTACAAAAACCTGGGCAGTAAAGGCAGAACAGTTGAAGAACCTAGAGGTGATGGAAATGAAGTGCCTGAGAAGGGTGGTAGGATGCACACTGTGCGACAGATGAAGAAATGAGGACATAAGAGTAGCAGCCAAAGTAGCTCCAATTGCAGATCAAAGAGAACAGATTATGGTGGTTTGGACACATGCAGAAAATCAGAAGACAATCTGGTGAGGAAGATTTGGAAAAGACAGGAAGAAGGTAAGAGGAAGTGAGGATCTCCAACAAAGATGTGGATGGAGTGTGTGAAAAAAGATCTGTGATAGTCAGTCATGAGTGTTGAAGAAGGCAGGTGTATGGCACTGAATCGAGAGAGTTGGTGACAGTTAACATGATACCCCGACCCCATGTCAAAAAAATGGTAAAAAGGGGGCTGATGATGATGATGATGATGATGATAATGATGATGACAGTAAAGTACAGCTGTGTCCCACTTACCATAATTGTAGATGTTCCAGTAGATCAGTGTTGCAGTACTGATTCTTGGGCTTCCTGCCATGCAGAAGCTTGCGAGCAATCTGCATTACAGGGTTTCTGCATAATTCTTAGTTGACAGATGTCAAAAGACTGATTTCTGGACATCAGGGTATAAGAAGTGTGTCCAGTGGCTCCATCTTTAGGTCTTCCGAAGCAGTGAACAAGCAGTCTTGTGCCTAAGGACAGCATGACCTCTGCAGTTGTCTGAATTTGAATAAGAAGGAGAAAAATCATAGACAGCAGAGAGGGGATGATGGAGACAAGAGGGATATCTGCAGAGGACTCCTCTACCCCTACCCTCAACAAGGTGTAGAAAAGTGGTTTCCAGATAGAGGAGTTGGAGAGTGGGAGTATGTACTGCAACCCTGATCTGCTTGAATGTACTTTGTAGTCAATGTTGCAGTACTGATTCTTGAGAGGACTCCCAAAGCCAACATGTGGATGGCAGGTCATCTGTATGACCCTAGGGAAATAAGGTTTTGTAAGATGGCAGTGGGGAAACCTGCTCTATCCCACTGGCAATGCATTAGTTATAGTGTTTTGTAAAGGTGTGCAATGAATTCCATGTGACTGCCTCTATAATGGCCAGGGAAGGGACTCCATTGAGGAAATCAGTGGTAGTTGCCATATGACTTGTGAAGTGGGCTTTAATATGCCCAGGTGGGAGTAGCAGAACTTAATGTAGTTGGGCTTTCATTTGGAAATATTCTATTTGGAGACAGGCCTGCCCTGTTAACCCTCTGTGAAAGCCATTAGTAATTGTTCTGCTGTAGTAAAGGTTTATGTCCTGTCTAGATAATACCTGATTTACCAGTGCACATCCAGGGAGTGATTGACTTGCTCTGGATTTGGGAAGAAGACTGGCAGGTGGATAGCATGGTTTAGGGTAAGCTCTGATACCTCCTTTGGCATAAAAGATGGATTTGTTCTGAGGGTTATCTTATTCCTGTGAAAGACAGTGAAAGACTCCTTACACATGAAGGCTTGTAGCGCAGAGACCCTCCTTGCTGATGTAACACATAAAGGAAAGTGGTCTTCCAAGTGAACATCTTTACAGAGGTAGTGGCAGCGGGTTCAAAGGGGACAAGGTGAGTTTCTCTAGCACATAATTTAGATCCTAGGCAGGAACAGGATTCCTTTTGGCTGGTCTAAAGGGAATTGTCCCTTTTAGGAAAAGCTACATGTGTTGGTGCAAGAAGTTATGTGGAGCACTGTACAGGGAAGCTGAGATGGCAGATGCATGTATGTTAATACTGGAGTAGGAAAGTCCCTTTGTAAACAGGCCTGAAAGGTACTGTAAGACTGAGTTGATGTCTGCCTAAGAAGGGCTTGTGTTCTTGCTGGGACAGCAAATGGATTATCTCTTTCATTTTGCCTGGTATAACTTTCTGGTACTGGGCCTCCTTTAGAATGAAAAGCACATCCATGGGATAGGAGGCATTTCTTGGTGTCTAAACCCAATACTCCAGGCTGTTAACCTGAGTGTGGCTTGGTGAGGCTTGAAAACAGTTCCGTTGGCTTGGCTGAGGACTACTTCCTGCGGTAGGGTGTGGTATCTCCCTTCACACAGAATTAGCACAAGGGAGAACCAGTGTTGCTTCAACCAGAAAAGGGCTATTATGATCATGCTGGGTCTGTCCACCCTGACTTTTATCAGTACCCTGGGAATCATAACCAAAGATGGTAACAAGTTTGTCCATGTGAAAGAGAAAGCATCTATTTTTCAAGTTTCTGTCTGTTGAGTTTTGGAGCAGAACTGCTGTAGTTGTCTGTTCTGGTGAGAGGTAAGCTGGTCTATTGAGGGGACCCTCCCATTGTAGGATTAGGTCTCAGAACACCTCTCTCTTCAGCATACATTTGTTGAGGTCTAAAAGATTCCTGCTTAAAGAATCCACTAGGGTATTGTTCTGACCCAGAATATAAAATCCTATGAGAGTTAGCCCTTTTGATCCAGCATCATCCAAATTTTCCTTTTTGAGGTTGCACAAAGGGTAGGACAGGGTTTCTTCTTTCTTGTTTATGTACTGCACCACTGTTATGTTGTCTGTCCAGATCTGCAAGGCATCTGGGCTTAAATTCTACTGAAAAGCTTTTATGGTGAGGTAGACTGCTAGTAGCTCCTTCTGATTTGTATGTAGTTTTCTCTGCTAAGGTGTTCAGATGCCCTGCACTTTCAGGAAACCCAAGTCAGCCCCCCCACCCATCTATATCTGAACTATCTGTGGTGATGGTCTTGCCTGCTTCTGGTTGCCCCTGGATTCTGCAGTATGGTGTTCTTTAACCACAGGATATCCTTCTTCATGCATGGAATGTGAGACAGTAGTGTATCCAGGGGTTGAGAATGCTGTTCCCAAACATTTTTTGGAACCACTGTTTTCTCATTTGTAATTTTGCTAGTGGGATCATGAAAATACAGGATACCATGTAACCTAGAATAATCAGAAATTCCCTTGCTGAGATGTATTGTTTTGAAAACAGGCTGGTCAGATAGTTTAACAGGAAAGATGTCTTATCCAGGAGAAGGAAGGTTTTCTGTTGGGCCAAATCTATGAAGTCTCAAAGAAAGAGGATATTTGTGTGAGAAAGAGTATGTGACTTTTGAAGATTTAAGGTGAGACCTACTTTCTGAAAGCAGTCTATGGTGAACTGCAAGGCGTATTAGGGTCTCTGCTGTGGATTTTCCCCTGAATGAGACAGTCATTTAAGTAGGGGTAAATATAAGCTACCAGTGTTTCTGAAATGTGATATCAGAGGGGCTAAGCATTTGTGAAAACTCTGGGATCAGAGGACTGCCCGAATAGTAGAGCACATAATTGGAAGTGACAGCCTATTGCTACAAACTGTAGGTATCTTTTGTGACTGCCTGCTATGGTGACATGAGGATAAGCATCTTTTAGGTCTATAATGACCATGAAGGCATCTTTGGAAGATCACGGGGAGCAATTTTTGTAAAGTAAGCATTCTGAACTTTGGGATATTGAAGAGCTTGTTTAGTTTTGAAAGATCCAGGATGGGTATCCAGGTGCCTTTCTTTCTTGGAACTAGAAATATCCTTGAGAAGAGGCATTTTCCCTCCTGACCTGGAAGAACAGGCTGAATAGATCCTTGCTGAAGTAGCTCCCCGAAGGATAGGTGGTAAGAGGCTTTGTTGTTTTTTTGGTGGGTTTGGTTTTCTGAATGCAGTACCCCCCTTTCTATGATACAGAGGACCCATTGGTCCTTGGTGATGATTTTCCATTGATTTAGGAGGAAAAAGAGTCTTCCAGACAGAGGTTTAGAGGAAGGGTTGGGTAGCTGTATGATAGGCTGGGATTGAACATAGTTACAGTTGTTCTCTGTGCTGGTGGGCTTTTTGAAGCCCTCTGATCTGTGCTATTATTCATTTTCCATCTCCTGGATTGCCTGGGTCTCTTGCCACATGGAGGCCTCCCCTTGTCTTGTCTGGAGTGGGAAGGCCAAGGTTTTGCGGGGTCTAAGACATATAAAATTCCTTCATAGTTTTTATTTGCTTTACTTTTTTATCCAGCTTCTTGAATACCTGTTCAGTTGTAGGTACAAACAGGAATTATTTGTTTAGTGGAGCATCCAGTAGTTCAGGTTTGACCTGATCTAACAACAGCTGGGTCCTGAGCCATGTATTTCTGCAGATGAAAGAACCTGTGGTGGCTGCTCTGTGTGATGCATCTAAGGCATCATAGCCACAGTTTAGAGAGTGTCTGGAGACTTGCAAAGCTTCTCTTGCTGTTTCCTGAATTTTCTTTGATAAGGCTCTAGCCACAATATTGTCTACCTAAGCTCAAAAATTTGTCCTGGAAAGACTCAAGGTACTTTAGGATATAAAATTGGCAATCTGATGCTCTCACTGCAAGGGTAGCAGAGAAGCAAGTGTTTTTCCCAAATATGTATAACAATCTATTTACCTATCGTTATGTAAGGGATGTCTAGTTGACCAGTTAGTTACATCTTTTGGGGATTCAGTACTTCTGAATGGTCAGCTTTGGGATTTTTATAAAGGTGCTTGTGAGATTCAAGCACTCTGTAAAACCTGTCTGGTTCAGATAGTAAAGAATCGGGATGTAACGTGACATATTCAAAGACATCATCAAGTACAGTGTGTACAGGATTGATAGTCCATGGCTTGGGAGAAGGAAAATTAGCAGTTGCTTGTAATGGGTCTGAGTATGTGAGAACTATTTGCTTTTCCAAAGTGAAAGCCTCCTTCATTCTATGAACGGCACTCCCAAAAAAAAATCCTTGGGGGTGGGAGTGGGGGGGGGGGGGTTGGCAGAAGAGAGGGTGTCATCTGAATCTGAATCTGGAAATGTTTGTGGTGGCAGGTGTCCAGAGTAGGACAAATCCTCCTTATCTTCTGAGCTTGCGGAATCTTCCTGAAAAGCCACCTCCCTCCTTCTTTTGGATGGGGAGGCTTCAGTAGAAGAAAATGACTTTGAGTTGTGCAAAAAAAGCACTGCTTAGACTGGCAAGGGGACCTAGTATCTCAGAGATCAGCTTACAGGAAAGCTTTCCTAACAAGATGGATACCTGCCTCTGTATTACACAACCTATAGAGTCAGGGTTCCCCAACAGATGAGTAGAAATGACTAATGTCCACCTTCTGGGACAGGGCTAAAACAAAATGAAATAAAAGTTCCGCCATTTACACAAAGCCAGCTAAACTACAAAACACAAATTCAAAATAGGAAATAAAAGTAATCTGACACCATGACTACCAGTTAAAAACTTTAGTAAAACACACAGTAAAACACTGCAAGTAATCCTTTCACTAGAATAGCTATTCTACACCAGTTAAAAATAATTTGTAAGGAAATGATGCAGTGTCTCAAGCTGGTTATATTTATACCCAGGTACATACCAAAGTGGACATTGTATTCTGTTACTGGTCTAATAAGGGAGAAAAAGAGGGAGAAGAGGACTTCCTTGGATCTAGAAGATAAGACCCTGGTGATTAGTCTGGCTATACAAAACGATTACCTAACAACAGCACTCACATGGTGGACAAAGGACAGTTCATTGTCAATGAAGGTGTCCTATGCCCTAATGACATTAGGCAATTTATTTTTTGGGGGGGGGCTCACCTACACAATAGGAACAGGAGTGCCCAGATTTGCCAAAGGACACAATACTGCATTTTTTTGGCATTTAGTTTGAGGCCATATTCCAAGAGCCACTTGTTAGCATGAGTTTGACCCTTCTGGAGAATATGTAGGTCATCTGGGGTATTTATGACAGCTTCAAGTTTGCAGTCAGCAGCAAACTTTATCAGCCATAGGAGACTGGTATCTGCTTTAACACTAGAGAAGTGGACACCAATGAGGAGTGGTCCCAGGACTGATCCCTGAAGGATACTACTGGTGACTAATCTTTTAGCTGAGAATGTGCCTGTAACACTACCAGACTAGATTCTATCAGTCAGCCAGTCTCCTCTTCAATGGGGAAAATTGGATTCGCTTTCCAATGATGCCTGAGTGTAAAATGGCATTGAAGACTTTTTCCTAGTTCAGGTATGCATCAAGGACCAACTTACATGATTCTAATGCCTTATGGCTCAGTGATTTGTTCAAAAAAGTCCATCAGGTTTAAGAGGCAGGATCTGTCTTTAGCAAACCCAAATTGGTTATGGCCCAGGGTTTGAAGACTGCCTATGTCTGTACTTATGAGGTCAGTAATGATGTGTTGCACTATCTTACAAATAAGGCTAGTGAGGCTCATAGGTCTATAGTTGTCCAGGCCAGTCGTGGGTCCCCATTTGCAGAGTGGGATGACTACAGCAGTTCTCCATACTTTTGGCACAAATCCAGTGGAGACGCTGAGATTGAATAGAGATAATAAAAAGTCAGCCAAGCAGCATCTGGTGCTGACTTCAAATGAACCCTGCACAGGCCTGTGGAGCTAATGTTTTTAGCTTTGGACACAACCCTTAGGACTTGCTCCGAGTTGATTGAACGGTAGTATAGGCATGTTAAAATGCTGTGAGTAATTTGGGGGAGATGAGGAGGGTAAAGTTTGAGCTGAATTTGTCCATCAGTTTGCTGGCAATGTTCTGGTTGGGGGGGGGGATATTCTGTAATAACTCTGAGAATCTCTGGGTATTACATCTTAGGTTACTGACACAGCTGAAGAAGGTTTAGTATGGGTGGCGATTCACAATTCACACTTTGTCATTAAGGATTTGACTTTCCGTTTAATTGTTTGTTTTGGTCTTTTCTAGTTGATGGGGTGTCGAGTTTGTTTTTACTGGCTAATAGTTTCTTCCTTTCATTGTAGTTTGTTGATGCTGGTGTTCCACTAAATGGGTTTGTTTTTAAACTTGGCACTATACTTATGGAGACTGAGGCCTCAGTGCTAGATTGGAGGTGGGAATATAATTTATCTATGAAAACTATAATGTGTGAAGTATGGTCATCTAGGTTGAGAAGAGTATTTGAATTTTATCAGGTAATCAGTTAGCTGGAGTAGATGACCATTGATCATTCTAGCCGATGGTATGGGGTGATCATCTTCCAATGCAAGGTGCAACTGGAATTGCTTAACCTCATGTCGTTTATTATAGTTACCACCTGTGACCTAAACTGCATGATCCAAAATTAAAAAAATGAAGTTTACAAAAGTTCTGTCATTCCTCATTATGCAAACACAAGACAGCATTTATTCTGTGATGCTTGACAGTACATTAGTGTTCATAAATCCTGTTAGATAACTTTCTAATAATTTTAGTTATATAAAAGCTGCCTCAGGAGAGGCATTTTGCTATGTAAACAATATCATTTGACTTGCACTTGTGGTGTTCCCTTACACCAGTCCTTGGGTTTCAGAGTCATACTCAGCAAAGTAGAATTGTTTTAAGTATTATTTCATGCGTTATTGGTAAAAAAGAACAAAATGTGAAGTCCTTACTAGACAGCAGTACTTCTAACCTGTCAGTGGTTAATGCATAGAAATCTAAGGGTACCTCACTTGAAAACTTTTCTCAGTGTAGGTACCTTGCACCCCTGTACTCTCTTTAACATACTAAATCCATATTCATACATCTATGTAGAAAAAATAACATATTACACACTGAAAATCAATGACTGCCTATTCCTACAACCCTGTTGTTGCACAGCCTCACACAATCAGTCCTAACTTGACAAGATCTGCATTTAAGTGTCTTTAACTACAACCTGTGACACATGGAACCATGCTGTCAAGTCCGGGTTGGGAGTTACTGACTGCACAGTAAAATTTATAAAAATACATTCCTCTTTGACGTTAGAACTGTCGTTTTCTGGCAACTTGATGTGGACTGTAGTCACTAAATAATGGCGACATGTGAGTTTCAGACTTTGTATCCTTCAGTCAACGCCTGCTAATGCAGGATTTTCTCGCCTGCAATAGGTTTGTTTTATTTATTTATACATGCATACTTTGTTAACACTGCGGTGGTGCTGCTGCGGTAGCATTGTCACCTCACAGTAAGACAATATCTGGTTTTATTCTCAGCTAAAAGCGTCTTCTGTGTGGAGACATGCGTGAATGGGCATACCTTCATTGAAGGTTGTGCATCAGAGCTGGCAACTCGGCACGTAAAAATCTACTGCCAATCATTAGTGGACCGGAGTTCTGCTGTGGCGATCCCTAACCGGGAAAAGCCAAAAGACACAACAACAACATGCATACTTTGTTAACTAGGTAAGTGAACTGGTCTAATGGCCATTTTCAGCTACAATCCAGGCCACAATAGCAAAGACAATAACTAGTAAGAAATGCACCTATGAACATGAAGGAAGAAAAGCTAATACTGTTATTAAAGCATTTCACAAAGACTGGATGTATAGCACGTCACAAGGTGTGACAGTGAATAAATAAGACAATAAACAATATTTACAAGAATGTATACATTATTAATGTTATTAATGCTTAAATGTACAATGTAAAATTCATTGTAAATATAAATACAGAATTGTCTGTAGGCATATTTTACAGCTCACAACAGTATAATGGAATAGGAATTAGATTGTGAATCCTGTAAAAAAGAAGGGGGTATAATTATGTTTACATCCCTTTTGTTGTCCTAATGTAGTATCAATCAGACTAAACAACAAATTTTAGAATGGAACCACCTGTTTAGTGGAACCTAAGAACTAGTATACCATTGCATTACCAGTGCTCTATAGCACTTGCATTTACTTTCTTTGAACTGATGGCTTGTGAGCATTTTCCTGAACATCAGTAGTTGGACTACATTCCTGGTATTCTCAAGGAAACTGTTCCAAACAGCTGGAATTATTTTTGAGAAAGCTGTTTCATACATACCAAGTGTGAATGGAGGCATGTATAGCTAAATGTAGTCTTTACTTCTTGGAGTACAGGACTGGTTTCTAAACCTCAGCCTGCTTGTGACTGGAGAGAAGCCATAATATAATATGTTTGTAGGTAAATGTGGTGAGGAATAAAGTAAATCTAGTTGTAACAGGTAGCCAGTTATTTGAATTGTGACTAGTGCAGTGATGCTTGTGCTTGTTAACTTGGTGTACAAATCCATGAATGTGCAGAAAGATGTGTAGTTAAAGGGAATCAATATTCCTTTCTGGAGAGTACTGCCTTTATGACAATCTGGCCTGCCTAACACTGTGGTACTGTATGGTTCTGACAACACTGAGCTTATACACATTTCTGGACCATTACTCATGCATTTATTAAATACTTTTGATCACAAGCAGGCAGACCTCTGAGGTGTATATTGTAAGACATGTAGCTGTAATATGTGTGTGTGTGTGTGTGTGTGTGTGTGTGTGTGTGTGTGTGTGTGTGTGTGTGTGTGTGTGTGTGTGATTATTACTGAAAAAAATAATGCCAACAATTTCCTGTGGATTAATTAAATATGGGTAGTTACATAAAGACAGTTAAGTGATTGTCTTTAAAAAAATAGTGCAGAAAATTTGTCAAAGATCATCTAGAATCTTTGACCTCCCAGGGTTCTAGTGATCACAGTACCTCTAGCTGTATAAGGAGATTTTAAAACCAGCTTAATGCAGGGAGGCAGTTTTTAAACCTCTGCCCTAGGCCTCACCTAGTCTAAAACCGGCCCTGCTCGGAAGAGTGGACAGAAGGTACCTGTAGCTTATGAGGGGACTGGGAAGAGTGATGTCATTATCTCTTTAACTTTCCTTGCAATCAGATCTCAGAGGTTTGCACAGGTCATTGGACCCTGTCTTGAGGTAAGTGTATTTTTTCATTTTTACAATCAGAACATCTTTAGTGATGGCTATCTTTTGGGGATAGGCATAAGGAGGCATGCTGCCTATATGCATCTGATAACATAAAGTAGAAATATGTTACTGTGGCATTTTGTTTATTCACTTTTGTCCCAGTCAGAGGGGTACAAAGAAGATGGCTGTCTTTTGGGGGTAGGGGTAAGGAGACAAATTGTTTATATATATGACGGCAACAACTTGAATATATGAATGTGGCTATTTGTTCTTTCACTTACATCCAAGTCTGTCAATAGACAAGTGCATAGGAAGTGACTATTAATTTTTTTTGGTGGGGTAGGAAGGCAGGCACAATTTTTTATGTATGCTTTATATATCCTCATAAGCATTCATCCTGTTGGTTTGTTAGGAAATACTGTTTTTGTCATCTCTGAACTTTAAGCTTTAGCCACAAATTATTTATTCCTTGAAAAAAAAATAAGACTGTCTTTCTTTCCCTATTCAAGATTTTTGTTCAGGTCATCTTTGGGTCAAAAGCCTGGAAAAAATCTTTAAAATACACATCAGATTACCCAGATCCCCATAATTAAGTTATTTCAGTTCAATCTTGGCAAGTTTCACTGTTTAGCTTGAGACAAGATGTGGAAACACAATAAATAAGTCATGCAGATTGTGTGGGGAGTGAAACAAGCAAGAATTATCACATTGGGCTAAATGTAAAACGTATTATTGTGGAGCCCCCTTATGCCTTCAACGTCTGTATGAAATTTACCTTCCTTCTGCAGTCATTGTTCATAGTTTAATATGTGCATTTCTAAATATGCAGACCATAAAAAGAAAATGAAGACTGAGTGTACCAAGGAGTGGGACTACCTAGCACCCAGTGACTCCGAAACTCATGTTTGGTCAGTAGTAGTTCTCCCAGTAGGATCTTTTCTGGATTCCCCCACTGTATGAGGGTGCATAGTATCAAATTTATGGAGCTACATGCATTGTTTAGCATACTACAGCTTTAAATAAGATTTGAAAGTACTTTGAAGGACATTTTAATAACTTACACAACGCAAATTAGGTAGTTTAACAAAAATAAGACAATTTGTACTTTTTACCAGAATGAGTGGAAGAAGCCAGTAACTCACAGCACTGTAATTTTAAGTGGAGATAGAAACAACTTAATTTACTGTGTCAAGGTTGTTTCATATCATGAATCATTGTGAAAATGATAAGAAAGATAGACTGAAAAAATATTTCATTGTTATTTATTGACCAGGGTGGATGGTCTGGTCCTAGAACTTTCAGCCATGACCTGGGCCAGTGAGGAAAAAGAAAGTGATCATGCATTTCTGATTTAGTAATAACATGCACTGCAACACTGACAGAATATTTGTTAAAAGAATGAGCATTTGTAAAAGATTAGAACTGTGTAGATAGCCTGCTTGTTAATGTTGATGTTACAGCAAAAAGTCAGGATACCAGCTTAGTGGGAAAATATGTAGAAAGCTCTTTACGTTAGCTATATCCAGATGTTGGTTAACACAATCGTTCATACACATGTGGCTAGTAACAAAATGCATTTGACCAGACAGCTCTGGTTAGTAACACAAATGGCTGTGTACAATGCAGATATTTACATACTTATAGTGAATGTCTGATAGACTCATTCAGGTGTTAGCAGGTAAAAGAGGCATTATTGCATAGGCTGGATTCATTAACACCTACACTAGGTGTACAGTAAATATACACCCTTCTGAGTAAATAGACAATACAAGCATAAGTCCCACCTTCTTCCTCCTCCTAATTTTAATTTTCTAAGTGATTTTCTTGCAACCTTAAATATCAAGGTTACCACAATGCATATATTACGTCTACACTCAGTGTAATTTTTCTGAGCGAATAGACAGCTCAGAAAATGTGATAAGGGCTTGTTCATAAATACAGATAGTGTACACTTAGTGTAGGCATTCATGAATCCAGACCCATGTTTAGATATTTTAAACAATTACTTTAGCAATTGAAGCTGATGCTTTGAGTAAGTACTGCAATCTTTTATCAAAGTAGCTGATGAAGTATATACCTTTCATGTGGACTAATGGTTCCAGTCTGAGTTTGGGGGTGGTTCTTAGCTGCAAGTTTCTGTGACTAGGTTATCCTGATTTGCAGGGAATAGTTTTCTAAAATCTTTTCCCTTACTACCAGAGAGAACCATGGTCCCTGTAAAGTAAGGCAGCTTTTACTGTTTGAGTGATGATGGTAAGGCGTGGATTTGACTGGTGGTCTGTGGGCAAGGGTGGGGCAGTAATTATTACTCAGAAGTTTAACTGTGATAGTAGAAAGAGAGGGGTGTGGCATGTGTAGGCACAGGAAGCTAATTATGACTACAGAACATAGCATTTCCTATCCAGGTCTTTTGGGGGTATAACAAGCTACAAAGCAGCACTGTGCACTTAGAGAAATGTTGTGACATTGTTACAGCAGACAAGATCAGTTTGCAAAATATATATTTTTTAGTCTTTGGTTGAAAATGTTCACTTAACAGCTCAGAATAGCTTATCGATGTCAATTAGAAGATTTATTTTCTATTTGCACCTCATAGTCCTTTTTAATAGTAAACGACATTAGTAAATTCCAGTCTTGGTGACCCAGCCAGACAGCTACAAGTGTCTGCATCTTGATGATCCTAAACAGAGATGGTCGGTGTATTTTTCTTTTTTCTTTTTTTTTTTTGGCAGCTCATACTATCTGAAAATCTGAAAGTTGGGACATGTCAACAACCAAATGAAAGTGTGATTCCCATTAAGTATTAATTTATACTTTCAAAGTGTCAACCTTGAAAGCAGGAGTGTAGCTTAGGTGGGGTAAAGGGGGCAACTGCCCAGGCACGAAGTGTTAGGGGGCTTAATCAACCAATCATGATCACCCTTTACTGTATTAAGGTTTTAAATGCCAGTATTGCACTTGTGGTCAAAGCTGAGCACTGTAGCACTCCCTGTGTTGTCTAAACTGTAGCAACTGCTTGCTACATTTGTACTAAGCCATTTGCTATAGTTTAATGGAAAAAAAAATATTTGCTTATCTCTTTTTTTCTTTTTTTTTTAATTAAAACCTGAGTGTTGCAGCACTCCCTGTGTGGTCTAATAAACTGTTGCAACTGCTTGCTGCTGCACTTTACTACAGTTTGAAAGAAAAAAAAAAAACTTTTTTTTTCTTTTATTTAAACCTGAGCACTGCAGCATTCCATGTGAGGTATAAACTGAAAGCAAGGGCTTGAACATTTGTTTCTTTTCTTTATCTTTTTTATTTCAGAGTGAAGAAGGAGGGTCGGGGCCATTGTGCAGAAACTGGACCTCACTGGTTCCTGCATTTCAGGATCCCCAGTATCTGATCATGGAATTTTTTTTAATTACTCCTCATCAGCTAAGGAGGGGCAGGCATACCTCTCAACAGTCCAGATTTTCACAGAATATCCAGATTTTTGCCTCATATTTTTGGTCTGTTCCTCATAAAATGTACGGTTTTCTGGCAAACTGAGAATTTAAGTCACTTAATAATAACATCCATTTGAGTTTCAGATTTCATATATCCTTTAGAAACTGCATGCTAAACACAAATCCTGTTATTCTATTAAATTTCTACATTTATAAGATCTTTTTCTTTCGGCTGCTCCCGTTAGGGGTCACCACAGCGGATCATCTGTTTCAATTTCTTCCTGTCCTCTGCATCTTGCTCTATCACACCAGCCACCTGCATGTCCTCTCTCACCACATTTACAAACATTATCTTACGCCTTCCTCTTTTCCTGTTACCTGGCAGCTTCATCCTTAACATCTTTTTCCCCAATATACTCTGCATCCCTCCTCAGCACATGTCCAAACCAACGTAATCTTGCCTCTCTGGCTTTGTCTCCAAACCTTTCAACCTGGGCTGACCCTCTAATATACTTATTCCTAATCCTGTCCACACTTGTCACACCCAGTGCAAATCTTAACATCTTTAACTCTACCATGTCCATCTCTGGCTCCTTCCTTTTTGTCAGTGCCACTGTCTCCAACCCATAAAACAAAGCTGGTCTCACTACCCTCTTGTAGACCTTCCCTTTCACTCTTACTGGTACTCATCTGTCACAAATCACTTCTGACACTCTTCTCCACCCATTCCATCCTGCCTGTACTCTCTTCTTCACCTCTCTTCCACACTCACCATTACTCTGAACTGTTGATCCCAAGTATTTAAACTCATCCACCTTTGCCACCTCTACTCCCTGCATCCTCACCATTCCTCTATCCTCCCTCTCATTCACACACACATATTCTGTCTTAGTCCTGCTGACCTTCATTCCTCTTCTCTCTAGAGCATACCTCCAACTCTCCAGGGTCTCCTCTACCTGTTCTCTATTCTCACTATAGATCACAATGTCATCTGTAAACATCATAGTCCACGGGGACTCATGTCTGATCTCGTCTGTCAACCTGTCCATCACCATTGCAAATAAGAAAGGGCTCAGAGCTGATCCTTGTTGTAATCCCACCTCCACCTTAAACGCATCTGTCACTACCACCGCAGACCTCACAGCTGTCACACTACCCTCGTACATATCCTGTACCACTCTTACATACTTCTCTGACACTCCCGACTTCCTCATACAATACCACAAATCCTCTCTAGGCACCCTGTCATATGCTTTCTCCAAGTCCACAAAGACACAATGCAACTCCTTCTGACCTCCTCTGTACTTTTCCATCAACACTCTCAGAGCAAACATCGTATCTGTAGTGCTCTTTCCTGGCATGCAACCATACTGCTGATCACTAATCATCACCTCCCTTCTTAACCTAGCTTCCACTACTCTTTCCCATAACTTCATGCTGTGACTGATCAATTTAATCCCTCTGTAGTTACTACAGCTCTGCACATCACCCTTATTCTTAAAAATTGGTACCAAAACACTTTTTCTCCATTCCTCAGGCATCCTCTCACTTTCCAAAAGTTCATTAAACAATCTAGTTAACTCAACTGCCATTTCACCTAAACACCTCCATGCTTCCACAGGTATGTCATCCGGACCAATAGGCTTTCCATTCTTCATCTTCTTCATAGCTATCCTTACTTCCTCCTTGCTAATCCACTGCACTTCATGGTTCACTATCTGCACATCATCCAACCTTCTCTCCCTCTCATTCTCTTCATTCATCAGCCCATTAAAGTACTCTTTCCATCTGTTAAACACACTCTCCTCATTTGTGAGTATGTTTCCCCCATTATCCTTTATCACCTTTACCTGCTGCACATCTTTCCTAGTTTGGTCCCTCTGTCTAGCCAATCGGTACAGGTCCTTATCTCCATCCTTAGTGTCCAACCTTAGCCTTCACCACCTCTCTCTTTGCCATGCACCTCATCTCCTTATACTGCTGTCTACTTTCTTCATCTCTCTGACAATCCCACTTCTCCTTCGCCAACATCTTTCTCTGTGTACTCTCTTGTAATTCCTCATTCCACCACCAGGTCTCCTTGTCCTCCTTCCTCTTTCCAGATGTCACACCAAGCACCTTTCTAGCCATCTCCCTTACTAGCTCTGCTGTAGTTACCCAGCTATTCGGTAACTCTTCACTGCCACCCAGTGCCTGTCTTAACTCTTCCCTGAACTCCATCTCACAATTACCCTTTTTCAATTTCTACCATTTGATCCTTGGTGCTGCCCTCACACTCCTCCTCCTCTTCTTGATCACCAATGTCATCCTACAAACCACCATCCTATGCTGCTTAACTACACTTTCCCCGCCACGACTTTATAGTCTCCAATCTCCTTCAGATTGACCCTTATACATAAGATATAATCCATCTGTGTGCATCTTCCTCCACTCTTGTATGTCACCCTATGTTTCTCCCTCTTGTTAAAATATGTATTCACCACAGCCATGTCCATCCTTTTCACAAAATCCAGTACCATCTGACTTTCTGCATTCCTTTGCTTAACACCATATCTACCCATCACTTCCTCATCTCCTCTGTTCCCTTCACCAACATGCCCATTGAAATCTGCTCCAATCACCACTCTCTCACCCTTGGGTACAGTCATCACCACTTCATCCAACTCACTCCAAAATTTTTCTTTCTCATCCATCACACACCCAACTTGTGGAGCATATGCACTAACAACATTCATCATTACACCATCAATTTCCAGCTTCATAAACATCACTTTATTTGACACTCTTTTCACCTCCAAAACACTCTTAGCATACTGTTCCTTCAGGGTAACACGTACGCCATTTCTCCTCCCATCCACACCATGATAAAGCAATTTGAACCCACCTCTGATACACCTAGCCTTGCTCCCCTTCCATCTGGTCTCTTGTACACACAATATACCAACCTTCCTTCTGTTTATCATATCAGCTAGCTCTCTCCCTATACCAGTCATACTGCCAACATTCAAAGTTCCAACCCTCAGTACCACAGTCCTAGCCTTTACCTGCCTTCGGGCATGCCTTCCACCTCTTCTCCTCCTTCAGCCAGCAGTGGCCCAATTTCTGCCAGCACCCTTTTGGCTAACATTACTGGTGGCGGTCGTTGTTAACCCGGACCTCGACCAATTCGGTATGTAAATTTGTACTGTTGTCCGCATGTATGATTTGGCAAAATTTTATGCCGGATGCCCTTCCTGACGCAACCCTCCCCATTTATCCGGGCTTGGGACCGACACAAAGACATGCACTGGCTTGTGCATCCCCAGTGGCTGGGTTCTAAGTTTATAAGATGAATATTTAAAATATGCCCCTATTTTAGGCTTTGTCCAGATTTGTCACGCTAAGAGTTTGAGAGGTATGGGTGGTTGCTCCTGCCTTTCAGCAGCACCAGATTCCGGAACTTTTTTCTTTTTTTACTCTTCCATTAAAGAGCTGAGGCAAGAGGGGAGAGTGGGAGGAGCCAGATGTCTGGCTAAATCCTGCTAGTACAAGGAACTGACCCTTTTTCTGCCTTCAAATGAAGAGCTGGAGAAGCAGGGTGCCAGTACAGGGATTATCCCCAGGTGCTAAAATGCCAGCTACACCTCTGCTTAAAAATTTCTAATTGGAGCAGTGACAGTGTTACTGCTGATTGATTTCATACCTGCTTCTATGACATTGAGTAAAACAAAAGTCTGGAAGTTTAGAATCCTTCTTATAGTTGAAAATTTCACTGTGTATTTGAAATGAAACTGACAGTTGAAACTGGGTCACTGAAGTGAGATAATTAAAACAAGGCAGCTTATGGCAACACCATATTTTCTGTCCATCAAAAACATTCACTGAAGTATTTATTTATTTCAAGTATATAGTTAAAGTATTCTTATAATTGGGAGATGGTATTTTAACATAAAGATATATCAAGTCTTCATTATGCTTAATTTGCTGTTTCTTTAGTATTGTTTCCGCAAGTGGTTCAAATCTACATCCTGCCAGTTATGTTATCATACTATAGTCTGTACTTATGAAGATTTGGAAAAATAGCACACTTTGAAGATTTATGTAGTTGGGTTATAGATTGGAGACATTGTGAGAGTTACATTTTGATGAGACTGATGGGAAAGAGTACTAATTACACTGACTAGCCTTGTTGAGGATATATAGGAACTCAAAACATTACTGAAATTCAACAATACACACGGCTGATAACTTCTATGAAGTAGGAACTTTTAACTCAAATCAACAGTTTGCCCAGTAAACTAAGCAGTCAGACTGAGTGGGACATAAAGGTTTTAATCTGCTGTCATGTCTGTGTTTTGTGAATTGTTTTATTCTGGGTGTCACGCAGAAGCATGCTTTAGAAATAATTCAGTCCATGTTATTTCATTCTTTATGTTGCTGTCTGTATACTGGTGTTCAGGTCTTAAATTTTACCAGTTAAGCACACTGGCCAGGATTCCACCTGTCTTTCAGATGCAACATGAAAGTGTAGGGATAGGATAAACAGCTAACAATACAGTCTAGAGAGAGAGAGAGAGAGAGAGAGAGACAGTGAAAACTAACTCCGAGAACAATTACATTTGCTTACTTAAAATATCATAAAGACAGTTGACTTGCATTACTGCCACAGACAGAGGTCTGGGCATGGCACTGTTCCCAAATACTGCAGAATGTGCATGCAGGAACAGGAATAACTGGTGACTTGTGGGATTTACATGTTATCCTTTAACTGAGTTTGGGTGGGTTTTTTTGTGTGCGCTGTATCATATTTCCAACTTTTGCCTGCTAGGTATCTGATCCTAAAGTGTTCTCTGTTTATACATGTAAAGCTTAAATGTAACACAGGACACAACAAAACAGAAGACTTATTTAAAGTTGGTGATGTGGCCTGAGGTAGTTTATTTCAACGGACTGACATGAAGTTGTTTTTTTTTTATCTGCTAAATAATGTTGAAGCATGTCAGATGTTTCGTGGTCTTTACCTTGACTCATAATTTATTATAAATAGACACATTTCTTTCTTTCTTTCTTTAATACTGGATTGTAGCCACATTGGAAGTAGTTTTCTAGTTGTAGGTATTTTGACTTCTAAATCTGTCAAAACAGATTGCTCTAATTCAGTAAAAACATGGGCTGTGGTTAAGGAGTGTGGTAGATTTTTATAATTTGGTCATTGTCTAAAAATGCACTAAATTATACTACTGCCTCACATGTTTGTATAGTGTTATTTTGGAGTTTGAACCCTTGGACCACCCCCCCTCCTCTTCAAGAATGCTTTTTTAACTACTACACAGAAATTATGTATAATGTACTCCTTACAATTGTATCTCACTTTGCTTGACATGAATCTTGGAACAGACAGGTTATGCTAATACAACTGCAAAGGTCAGTGTTTGTAGTAAATAGTAGTCAGTTACAAATGTGCAAGGTTAAAAATAGCTTGTTATTTTTAACAAGTGTGTCAAAAACACAGTGGTTCTCTGACTGGGTGACTCAAAGCAAAAATGATAATTAATCATTTGGCATCACTCAGCAAAGAAAACAAATATCATATCCAGCTTGAGAAATAAAAATTGTAAAGACTAGTAGTCTTTTGACGCATCTACTCACTTCCCTGTTAGAACTTAGGAGTCTATGATAGTTCATGCTACAGCAAATCATTTATAAAAATGTTCTAAGATATACAACATTATCAGCAGAAAGTAGTGAAGAATTTTGTCAAAATAAAGGTGTAAAGGTGTAAAGTTACATTCAATGATGCTCTACGACCTCCAAAACTTTCAGCTTGCTAGTTTACTAAGGCCAGTTATTTTAATGACTGGTTGTGCAGGTCCAGATTATGAAAAGAAGATCAGGTCAAAGCTCTCGACCTTTCACCTCAAAATGTGTAACACTACATCTCATAATGAGGACAAATGGAAAAAATTCGTAACACTTGATGATAACTTACTTTAACTTCAGCTAAGAAACTCACATCATTGTTATAACAGTTTTTTCACACTTACAAAAAAGTGCTTTAGAAGAATTAATATGATTAAGCATTACTCAATATTGCTTAACATGAATACTTGTTAACAGCATCTTAACAATGAATGTGTGGAAACTCAGTGTGGAACATGGAACTGATTAAAAATCAAACTGAGGAGCCATTCTTCATAATGAGAGCT